>NW_026624691.1:11285-13097 GCF_030028575.1 Malurus melanocephalus | reverse complement strand
CCCCGTGGCAGCAGGGCCTGCACCAGTACAAACCAGTACAAACCAGTAAGGACCAATTTTAAAAAAATCCCCATTTTTTTCCCATTTTTTCCCCCTTTTTTCCCATTTTTTGCCTCTTTTTCCCATTTTTTCCCCATTTTTTTTACCCAAATTCCCCAAAATTTCACCCAAATCTGCTCCCAGTTCAAACCAGTATAGACCAGTATAAACCAGTAGAAAAAAGTCCCCATTTTTCCCTCATTTTTTCCCTATTTTTTCTCCATTTTTTCCCCATTTTTTCCAATTTTTTCCCATTTTTTTCTCCAAATTTCACCCAAATCCTCTCCCAGTCCTTTCCAGTCCTTCCCAGTCCAAACCAGTATAAAAAAAATCCCCATTTATCCCCATTTCCCTCCCATTTTCCCATTTTTTCCCCATTTTTTCCCCATTTTTTTCTCCAAATTTCATCCAAATTCCCCCAAAATCACCCAAATCCCCTCCCAGTCCCTCCCAGTATAAACCAGTATAAACCAGTATGGACCAGTATAAAAAAACCCCACATTTTTCCCCTTTTTTCCCCATTTTTTCCCCATTTTTCCCATTATTTCCCCATTTTTTTCTCCAAACTTCACCCAAATCCCCTCCCAGTCCCTCCCAGTATAAACCAGTTCAAACCAGTATAAACCAGTATAAAAAACTCTTAATTTTTCCCCATTTTTCCACATTTTTCTCCATTTTTTCCCTTTTTTCCCCCATTTTTCCCAATTAGTTCCCCATTTTTTCCCCGTTTTTTCTCCAAATTTCACCCAAATCCCCTCCCAGTTCAGACCAGTATAGACCAGTATAAGAAAATCCTCATTTTCCCCGAATTTTCCCCATTTTAACCCTTTAATTCCCATTTCCCCCCATTTTTTAACCCCAAAATTCCCAAATTTTTCCACCCAAACCCCCAAATTTCAACCCAAAACCCCCAAATTTCTCTCCAAAACCCCCCATTTTCACCCCTAAAATCCCCGTTTTTTCACCCCAAATCCCTGTTTTTTCCCTAATTTTTGGTTGAAAATCCCAAATTTTGGGTCAAAAATCCCAAATTTTGGGTCAAAATTCCCAAATTTCGTACCTTTGGAATTTTCTGGGCCAGGAATGTGAGGGTTCCCAGCGCCCGCACCCGCACGGCGTCGCCTCGGGATTCGTCCCCGGCCACCTGAGGGGGCAAAAAATCTCATCTAAAACCCCTTTTTGAGAATTTTGGGAATTTTCCTAAAATTTTAGGGATTTTGGGAATTTCGGGAATTCTGGGTTTTGCTTGAAATTTGGGAATTGGAGGGAAATTTTGGGGGTTTTGGGTGGGGGTTGTGGGTAGACGTGATGTCCCTAAAATCCCCATTTACTTCAATGGGTAGACCTGGTGTCCCTAAAATCTCCATTGACTTCAATGGGTAGACCTGATGTCCCTAAAATCTCCATTGACTTCAATGGGTAGACCTGGTGTCCCTAAAATCTCCATTTTGAGCATGGGTAGACCTGGTGTCCTTAGAATTTCCCATTACATTTTAATGGACAGACCTGGTGTTGCTAAAATCCGTTGATATGAAGGGGTAGACCTGATGTCTCTAAAATGTCCATTGATACCAATAGGCAGACCTGGTGTCTCTTAAATCCCCGTTGATATGAGTGGGTAGACCTGATGTCCCTTAAATCCCCATTGATATCACTGGGTAGACCTGGTCTCCTTACAATCTCCATTGATACCGATGGATTTGGTGTCCTTAAATTCCTCATTGATGTTAACGGGTATACCTAGTGTCCTTAAAACCCCCATTGTTATCACTA
>NW_026624691.1:4591-7625 GCF_030028575.1 Malurus melanocephalus | reverse complement strand
ATTTTGCGTCAAAACCCCCAAATTTTGGCTCAAAAAAACAATTTTTGGGTCAAAAAGCCCAAATTTTTTCTCAAAATCCCCAAATTTTGAATCCTCAGCTCAATTTTCACAGATTTAAGGCCAAATTTTCCACAATTTTCGTTCAAATTTTCCCCAATTTCAGGATTTTCACCCCAAATCCCCCAACTTTGGGTCAAAAAATCCAAATTTTTGCTCAAAATCCCCAAATTTTGGGTGGAAAATCCCAAATTTTGTGTTCCTCATCTCCATTTTCCAGAATTTGGGTCAATTTTGTGAGGATTTTGAGCAAATTTTGCCCCATTTTTGGAATTCCCCCCACAATTCCCCCAATTTTTGGGTGGAAAAACCCAAATTTTGGGTCAAAGAAACCAAATTTTGGGTCGAAAATCCCAAATTTTGGGTGTAAAATCCCGAATTTTTTCATTCTCACCTGGATTTTGGGGGTTTTTGCCGCCTCCCGGGCCCAGAGCTCGAGAGGCTCCCAAAGCCGGGGCCCCCCCCGGAGCAGCAGCCGCGCCCCGAGATGGCCCAGAGCCCGCTGGCAGCTCCTCCTGGAATAAAAATTCACATTTTTAACACAAAATTGAAAAATTTTAAATTTTCCAGAAAAAATCCTGAATTTTCAGAAAAAAATTTGGAGTTTTTAGCAAAAAAATTGTGGTTTTTAAGGTAAAATTCACCTTTTTTTGGTGAAAATTTGGATTTTTTTCTCCCCAAATTTGGGGTTTTTACCAAAAATCCCCAATTTTAACCCAAAATCTACAAATTTTGGTGTTTCCCAAAAAAATCCCAAATTTTCAGCGAAAAAATCCAAATTTTGGGTGAATTTTAGGATTTTTTGGGGAATTTTTTTATGAATTTTGGCTCAATCTTTGGCAGAATTTTGGGGGATTTTTTTTTGTGAATTTTGGGTCAATTTTGGGTGAATTTTTGGGGGAATTTAAGGTAAATTTTGGGCAAATTTTGCCTGAATTTTTGGTGATTTTTTTGTGAATTTTTGTTGAATTTTTTGTGAATTTTTTGTGAATTTTATAATTTTTTTTTCATTTCCCCGCCCCTCCCCCACTCACTCCGTCTCTCGGTCCAAGGCCTCGACCAAAACCTGTGGGAGCCTGGAAAGGGGCGGAGCCAGCGTTAGCCACGCCCCCTCCGCTTCAAACCATGCCCCTTTCCCATTAAACGTCATTTAAACCAAGCCACGCCCCCTTTTTAAAGCCCCGCCCACTCCCCATTATGTTCAATGGGATTTAAGCCACGCCCACTCCCCATTAAAATCATTGGAGCCCAAGCCCCGCCCACTCCCATTGATTTCAATGGAGCCCAAGCCACGCCCACTCCCCATAGAAACCAATGGAGCCCAAGCCACGCCCACTCCCCATTGAAACCAGTAATATTTAAGCCACGCCCACTCCCCATTGAAACGAATGAAGCCCAAGCCCCGCCCGCTCCCATTGATTTCAATGGTATTTAAGCCACGCCCACTCCCCATTGATTCCAATGGAGCCCAAGCCACGCCCACTCCCCATTGATTCCAATGGAGCCCAAGCCCCGCCCACTCCCTATTAATTTCAATTAGATTTAAGCCACGCCCCTTCCTTCCCTATTAAAACGAATGGACCCCAAGCCCCGCCCACTCCCCATAGATTCCAATGGGATTTAAGCCACGCCCACTCCCCATTAAAATCAATGGAGCCCAAGCCCCGCCCACTCCCATTGAAACCAATGGAGCCCAAGCCACACCCACTCCCCATTAACTTCAATTATATGTAAGCCACGCCCACTCCCCGTTGGTTCCATTGGAACCCAAGCCACGCCCACTCCCCATTAACTTCAATTATATTTAAGCCACGCCCACTCTCCATTAATACCAATGGAGCCCAAGCCCCGCCCACTCCCAATTGAAACCAAAGGAGCCCAAGCCACGCCCCCTCCCATTGATTTCAATGGAGCCCAAGCCACGCCCACTCCCCATTGATTCCAATGGAATTTAAGCCCCGCCCACTCCCCATTGAAACCAATGGAACTTAAGCCACGCCCACTCCCCATTAAAACCAATGGAGCCCAAGCCACGCCCACTCCCTATTGATTCCAATGGAGCCCAAGCCCCGCCCACTCTCCATTAATTTCAATTAGATTTAAGCCACGCCCCTTCCTTCCCTATTAAAACGAATGGACCCCAAGCCTCGCCCACTCCCTATAGAGTCCAATGGGATTTAAGCCACGCCCACTCCCCATTAAAATCAATGGAGCCCAAGCCCCGCCCACTCCCATTGAAACCAATGGAGCCCAAGCCACGCCCACTCCCCCTTAACTTCAATTATATTTAAGCCACGCCCACTCCCCATTAATACCAATGGAGCCCAAGCCCCGCCCACTCCCAATTGAAACCAATGCAAACCAAGCCACGCCCACTCCCCATTGATTCCAATGGAGCCCAAGCCACGCCCACTCCTCATTGATTCCAATAGTATTTAAGCCACACCCACTCCCATTGAAACCAATGGAGCCCAAGCCACGCCCACTCCCACTGAAACTAATGGAGCCCAAGCCCCGCCCATTCCGTCAAGCCCCGCCCACCTGTCAATCATTTCCGCCGGAAGTTTCCTCAGGAACCGCCGGAGCAAAAGCGCGGCCAAATTGCGGATCTGGGAACCCCAAAAATGGCCAAAATCACCCCCAAAATACCAAAATTGTGGATGGAAACCCCAAAATTCTCAAAATTCCACCCGGAAAACCCCAAAATCGCCGAAATTCACCCAAAAATCCCAAAACTTCCATCCCAAAACCCCCAAAATCAGAAAAAAACGCACCGGAAAAAAACCCCAAAACGGCCAAAATCACCCCAAAAATACCCAAATTTTGGATGGAAACCCCAAAATTCCAAAAATTCCACCCGGAAAACCCCAAAATCCCCAAAATTAACCCCAAAATCCTAAAAATTCCACCCGGAAAATCCTGAAATTCCCAAAATTTATCCCAAAAAAACCCAAAATTCCCAAATTTTACCAAAATC
>NW_026624691.1:0-926 GCF_030028575.1 Malurus melanocephalus | reverse complement strand
TGGAAGGGGTTTGGGGGTAAAAATGCGAATTTTGGTGTTAAAAATGAGAATTTTGGGGTAAAAAATGGGAATTTTGGGGTTTAAAATTGAGAAATCGGGGTCAGAATGGGGGATTTGGGGTGAAAAAAGGCGGTTTGGGGTTGAAATGGGCTTTTGCGGCGAAATTGCACAAACTTTTGGGTGAATTTTGGGGGATTTGGGGATTTTTTTTTTAATTTTGGGTGAATTTTGGGGCTAAAAATCAGAATTTCGGGGCTGAATTGGGGGCTTTGGGATCAAATTGGGATTTTGGAGCAACAATCGTGGAAAATTGGGGGAATTCTGGGTGAATTTGGGGGAATTTTGGGCGATTTTTGGGGGAATTTTGGGTGAATTCTTTTGTGAATTTTGGGGAATTTTGTGACTTTTGAGTAAATTTTGTGGAATCTTTTGGGAATTTTGGGTGATATTTTTTGTGAATTTTTTTGTGAATTTTGGGTGAATTTTGGGTGAATTTTTGGGGAATTTCGCGGGAATTTTGAGTGGTTTTTGGGTCAATTTTTGGGGAATTTTTGGGGAATTTTGGGGCTAAAAATCAGAATTTTAGGCTAAACCGGTGATTTTTGGCTTAAATTGTAATTTTCGGTGCAAAAATCGGGCATTTTTGGGCGAAAATCGCAAAATTTTTGGGGTAAAACGGGGAATTTAAGGGTTATAACCTCTTAAAGGGGCAACGGCACCGGTGGGGACGGCAATGGCCTTAAAAGGGCAACGCTTCCTTAAAAGGGCAAAATTTCCTTAAAAGGGCAACGACGCCTTAAAAGGGCAATGACGTCTTAAAGGGACCACGCCCCCTTAAAGGGGCAACGGCGCCTTAAAGCGGCAATGACATTTTAGCGGGGCCACGCCCCCCTTAAAGCGGCAACGCTTCCTTAAAAGGGCAACGG
>NW_026624690.1:42546-42989 GCF_030028575.1 Malurus melanocephalus | reverse complement strand
AGGGATCCCCAAAAGGAGCAAGAGATGGGGTAGGCCACCCCCAAACTGACCAGAGGGGAGCTGAGGTTGTGGAGAAGAGTGGGAAAGAGGTGTGAGAGGGGGTGTAGGAAGTGGTGGGTCAGCAAGAAAGGTATTCCTATGGGGGTCCCTTCATGTTCCTCTTAATCCCTGGAGTGGTTCCCAGGGGCTCTGATCGGGGCAGATCTACTCCGGGGGTTCCTCAAGCCTTCTTGTCCATCAATGGGGGTTTCCTCCATCCAGCAGCCGGTGCTGTGGTGGCCTTGTGGAAGAGTGGGGTGTGATAGAGGGGGCAGGGATGGCCTCCTGAGCTCCCAGCCTGCTGTGGGATGCTGGGGGTTGCTGTGGGATGAGGTGTCACTGACCTGTCTCTCTGCCCATACAGAGATGTTCCAGTGGATGGGAAAGGCCGACTGTCACTTCCT
>NW_026624690.1:32831-41796 GCF_030028575.1 Malurus melanocephalus | reverse complement strand
GGGAACTCTCCCGTTTGCTGCACTCGGGGAGCCCCAAACCAAGATGGGTCCTGGGCAGAGCCTCCCCCACTCCTCGAGGCTCCGCCCTGCGCCCGTGGGGAGATGCAAAAGCACCCGATGKGAGAATTCCACTGGATYCCGGGGSAATTTCCCMCAGGGATCTGTACAGACTCCTTCTGTCCATGTGTGTGTGTGTGAAGGTCAATCTGCCATAGCAAATGTCATGGGAATGCTGCTYTCTTTGAGTCTGAAGTACCTTAGATTGGTAAGTCAGTCAGGCCTGTGAATAAGTTCCTCTTATGGTAAATTCTATGTGAAGTTATTTAACAAGTTACAGTTAAGTGCTGATAAGTTTAACTTAAGTGCTGTTGGGTCTATGAGCATAAACTGTTGATCAAGTCCAGGCTCAGTTCAGCACAGGGGTTTACTCTGACCCTTGTAGACTCAACTGTAGGGTCTTCCAAATTCCTTTTCATCCTTAACTTTTTCTTTTTCTCTCTTCTGCTCTTCTGATTGTCCCCAGCATCAAAAAAAAAAATGTGTTTGGGTTTATTTCCATTTGAATTGATTGATTTTTTTATTTTTGTTTGCTGTTTAAGCTTCCAGTAAGTGGCAGAGTGAACCTTGCCAAGGCACTTTTTCATAGTGTCGTTTTAATATGAGGCCTGTTTTTCCTGATAGATTGGCTGGTAATTTAATTCTTTAAAAGGTAATTTAATTCTTTAAATTACCTTAAAACACTAGATCCCAAGGGAAGAACAGCTCTGCAGACACCCAGGGCAGTGCAGAAGGAGCTGCTTCAGGCACCCCTCACCTGGATCCCACCTGCGCCTCATCTGCGCCCTCCGTGCATTCCGCAGGTAACCGGGGAAGAGGAACTYGGCCCAAATATCTTGGGCTATCCCTGGGACTCCTTTTGGGCAGAGTAGGATATTTTTAGCTTGYAGGACTTCAAGGCTGAGCCGCAAATGTCCCTTGGTGGGATATTGGGGGTCTCTGGAGATTACATTTCTTTGGGGCGAGTGCGGTGGGCGAGGAGCGGGGTCCCCGGGGCGTGCGGGGATCGCCCGGTACTGGCGGGGTTGGGGGGTGCTGACGGGGGTCCACACTCAAACCCCAACCACAAACACTACAATATGATACTGAAGTCTTGCCATTGTTCCACGGGACAGAATGAGAGCAGTTTCAAGCTGATCAAAATTTTGCGTGAGTAATGAACTGGAYTGAATATACCTTGCAATCATGGTATTTTCTTATACAGAGAAACAAGGCCCAAAAGGATCTAATGAGAAATAATGAACTGCTTTGGTGATCAATATTTGAAATGTCTATTCCCACACAGCACTAGATACAAYGGACCACACAAACTGATTTATGCTGACTTATAGACAAATAATTAATTATAACAGTAATATCCAAATTACATATAAAGTTGTAGTAATGCTTGTAATCTTTGGAGAAAACTCTCCTTTTGTGCCTGAATATTGGTTACCAAGTTTCACTGGGATTTGTAGTGACAAACAGAACTGATAATCCACATTTATGCAGCACAGTGTCAAACAATGTTTTTGGAGACAGGGATCATAATAACCTTCTTCCTTCCAGATGTTTATTGAAACAGGACTGCAACAAATGCATATTGTCACAAATGATGAACAAACCATGCAAATGTACAACTTAATTATTCCTTTTAGGGTGCTTAGGAAATGCTACACATCTAGTTTGGCAAAATCAGACATATTTATTTTGGCCTGACGTAAATGAGCAAGTAACTATGCATTGGTGTCCAAATATCTAAACATTTCTACAGATGTATAAACTTAAAACCTTGTTAAAGACCCCAGAACATATGAAAAAATTATTTGTCAATATGAAATAAAAACTCTAGCAGAATGTCAAATGAATACTGTCATCATAGGAGACAAACTGCTATCATTGTCTGGCCAAATTGAATGGGAAACTGTCCATCATTAGTGGGACAYTTTTTCTGGACATTCAACCACCAAAGCATTAAACATATTGGTACACCCTATCTTAATTGTGTTTATAATAATCATACTAATGACAACATTTAATTGCTTTATTTGGTATAAAGTAAGATTGATAGACAGAACCTCTGTGCCATATTGRTGAACTTGATGTTACACAGAGCTACCAAATCATCTGGTAGATAGGCCCTGTGTGGAGGCTGAACCAAAGATGACCACTGTGTGAACTTGCAAACATATGTACTTTTTCAAAACAAAAGATGYAATTTTTGGAAAACAGGGGATTTCCCTATTACTGGGAGGGTTTCCCCAGTCCTTTGCTGAAATTAGGCTCCCCAGCTGAAGCAGGGACCAGGGTGATGGTAACCAGGTATTAGGGTAATTGGTGATGTATCTTTTCTTAATTGCTTGTAGTCTGTAGTAATAACTTGATGCRCTGCCTTTCTATGCTTATTTCTGTTACCTTATAGCTTATTCCTACATTTGTTTGTTATTTGTTTATCATTTATGTAATGAACAGGCTTATCTCTAAGTACATCATTGTTTTGTTCGGATCCCTTCACTAACCACATTMATAACCAAAACCAGCCTCCCCAACCAAAACCCAATACAGCCTCTGGCCACACAAACCCAATACACTGCCTAATGTGAAATACCTGGAATGGATCACCACAATCACCTGCTCTCTGCCCTGTGCAGGTCACTRTGGATCATTCAATGTGGGTCCTSCAATKGTTGATGAAGTTKGAGCAGCAGATGATGCTCTGCTCAYAGTTGGAGTAYTCATAGGGCTTCCCTTACTGGTGGGTCTGTTGGTGTGAGGTCAGGACAGAGCTGCAAGAAAAGCTCCTCCCACACTCAGGACCCTTGTAGGSCCTCTCTCCAGAGTGGATGTTCTGGTGGTGGATCAGGTTGAAGCAGTCACTGAAACCTTTTCCACATTCCCTACACTTGTAGGGCTGTTCCTCCGTGTGGATGATCCGATGGCGGATCAGGCAGGAACTCCACCTGAAGCTCTTCCCACATTCCATGCACTGGTGGGGCCCTTCCCCAGCGTGGGTCTTCTGGTGGTGGATCAGGTGGGAGTGGAGGATGAAGCACTTACCGCATTCCAAGCACTGGTAGGACCGTTCCCTAGTGTGGATCTTCTGGTGGCAGATCAGGCTGGAGCTCTGGCTGAAGCTCTTTCCACATTCCAAGCACTGGTAGGGCTTCTCCTTGGGATGAAGCTGCTGCTGGACCATCAGCTCGGAGGTCCAGAGGCTTTCCTGGCACTGGGGGGGACTTGCCTCCTCAGATCTCCCTGGACTGGGTTTGCAGCCCCTCCTCGTGTGGGATCTCTGTGGCTTTTCCTCCTTGTTGAATTCCTGCACCATAGAGCTGCTCAAAATAGCCTCTTCCACGAGGTTCTGCCGGGAGGATTTGTCCTTCCTGGTCTCTGTCTGCAGCTCAGTGCCTGGGGGAGGAAGGACAAGTAGAAGGAAGTATTTACCTCCGTGCCAGAGGGAAGGGGAAGGAGATTCCCCCCAGTCCGTCCCCGGCAGGATGGCATCAGCAATGGGGTTTTCCTGCAGACAGGGGTGATGCTGGGCTGGCAGATGGAGCAGAAGAGAGGGAGAAATGGCCAGTGACTTCCTCCTCACCTGCCTGGGTCTCCYGGGGCATCTTCCTCTTCCTCACAGCCTTCTCCTCCACCTGTTCAAGGTTGAAGAATGAACAGTCCTGTTTTGGGGGAAAAAACAAAGTGTGAGAGTGTTGGGTTGCAGAGGTCTTTGGGCAGAAGAGGCTGGGAAAGAGGGGGCAGGGTTGGCCTGCACCCTCCAGCCCAGGACCACATCTTACATGCCCTCCTCAGGAGTGGCCAGTTCCAGCTTCATCTCACACGGGGCCAACGCATGAGATGAGGTCAAACCAGCCCRTGGTAACACCTCCATGCCACCAACAGCTCATTGTGTATTGTCCCCCTCTCACAGGATGAATCCMACCAGCTGATCAATACAGTTTCATTTCTGAAGGTTAGAATCCTACCAACTAACAATAAGATCTTCTTCTACAGTATCTTGTTGATGCACAACAGCAGACCAAACATGGCAGGGCCCTTAGACACATCTTTAGTCCCTGACACAYGGCACCATGTGGTCCACAGTGGGAACACGTAGATATTTCACTACACGAACAATAATGTGATGGAACATACTGTCCATATAAGATTATGTTACAGATATGAAACAAGGCATATAACAGAGTATACATAAAAATGTAATGCTAAAGACACAAAGCAATACTAATTTATTTTTTAACTCATTCCACCCTTATGCCCATTCAGTAAATGGATTTTAGTTGGTGGGTTTTTTAASATGTTTAGTGAGTGTCTGGATTTTTTTGTAGCTGTGCATGGACAGAGCTAGACTGGTCACTTAAGTTTATACAACAAAACTTACYAAAATTTTTACATTTATGCCCATGTTAGTATTTCTTACTAAAAGCAAGAAATCAATTGCTGCCTGATTTTGCAGCAATTCCTGTCTAATGCTGTCAAATGCCTGTCTAATGTTATTTGCATCAATTAATAAATTAGATATAACTATGCTGGTAGAATTACTTAACTTTGCTAACCAGCAGCCAAGCTTTAGWCTTGTGAGAGCTTTTGCGCTAGCAGCCCCAGCTTTTTCAGCTGGTTTTTAGACTGTGCCTTAGAAGTCTGCAGAATTTTACTTCAGTACTTTAATATTTCCACAGGACTTTTGGCCCCCCATGGCTCAGGTGCAATATCTGTACAAGGTTTTATTTATTGTAATAATCTATTTTACAGCTCCTAAATTCACTTTGGTTACTTTACTGAAGGAGATATGGCCTGCGGCTCCTTTTTTGATATATTATTATCATTTCAATTGCACAATGTTTTGAGGAAGCCAACAGAAACAGTAAGGATGACTCTGTTCTATTAGTATTATCCAATGACATCACAAACACAAAGGACTAAGGGTTTTTGCTAACTTAATTTTAAATTTTTTTAAGCTATGTTTACACAGTTTACTGTGCTATGACAACTGTATGACACTAATGACRCCTAACACACAAATACTGTTAAACTTTCACATGTAACTGGGTACTCTGATTTAAACTTTGACTTTTCATACACCACACGCAGAACAGCGTTTCTCAGATCAGTGACACGCTGCACTCTCTTGGTGCAGCCCTACACCTCCCTGACTGAGCCCTGTTTGCAGGTGCATCCCACACCCCTGGTGCAACACCCACTGATCTCAGAGCAAACTGCCCTGGTTCAGCTGCATGCTCCATTAGCCAGGAAAGTGCACAGATTCACACAAACAGCACCTCTTGGTGTAGCCACGTGCCCCACTGCCCAAGCCCTGTTTTTTAAAAACACAAAMAGCACATCTTGGCACAGCTAYRYGCCCCACTGCCCAAGCCCTGTTTTTCAAACATTCAAACAGCTCCTCTTGGTGAAGCTACACGCCTCACTGCCTAAGCCATGGTTTGTTTCGGTGATTTTTTTTCAAACACACACTAGGTCAACTCCATGCCAACAACCCCATGCTCTTACAGACCAGATTTATAAATTCAACTCTACTTCAGCTTGTTAGCAGACACACACACATGAACAGCATTTCTTGGTGCAGCTGTGTGCTTCACTGCCTCAAGCCCTGGTTTGCTTTGTTTTTGTTTGTTTTTACACCTAAAACAGTGTTAGTTACACATACACACTCAAAACACTGTCAAGCTTTTTTGTGCTTTTGAGCATCCCASCCTTGTTGCCAAGAATGTTACRTGTTTGTGAGGATGCCCATGCACAAAAACTCACAACACACTTAGAACTGCAAAGCAAATCAATTTTATTAGTTGCATTAGCAATAAATGCATACCARCCCCTGGATTCTGGAGAAGCCAAAGAGCAGCAGGAGGAGATGGAGCATGGCTTCTGAACCAAAATGGGTGGGACAGACAGTAGTGCACCTTCAGGGTGTTCCCTGGATGCAAATGGTGAGCATCATGGCATCTGCACCCTCCWGCCCAGGACCACACCTTMTATCTCCTCCTCAGGAGTGGCCAATTCTGACATCATCTCATGCTGGGCCAATGCTTGAGATGAGGTCAAACCAGCCCATGGTAACACCTCCATGCTGACAACAGCTTATTGTGTATTGTTTTCATAGGATGAATCCCACCAGGTGACCGATACATAGCTTCATTTCTGAAGGTTAGAATCCTACCAACAAACAATAAGATCTTTTTCTACAGTATCTTGTTGACGTGCACAACAGCGGACCAAATATGGCAGGGCCTTAGACACATCTTTGGTCCCTGACACACTCCCCTATTCCCCTGGGCACAGTGGGGGCCAGAGTCTACCCCAGTTCCAGCTCAGGGCTGCTCCAGGCTGACGTGCTCCACCGGGCAGGGGAGGTGACCCCACGGGAGTGGTTTCCAGCAGCACCAGGAGCTGGTGGGTCCAGTCCCCATCAGGGACAACATTGGTGGCCACCACATGCCTTGACAGCTCCTGCTGGCCCTGGAACCACCTCAGCTGCCCCTGGGCAGGGTAGAAATCCATCACGGAGCAGAGCAGCTGGCTGGGGCCAGGCTGGGAGCTCGAGGGCACCAGTGAGATGGACACACTGGGGGGCACTGGGAGAGAGCAGGGAAGGCTGGTGTGGCATTGAGAGGGACTGGGAATGGACAGGGAGGGAATGCTTGGAAAGAGAGAGGGTAGAGGGCTGTGGGGGTGGGAGAGCACAGAGAGAAAAGGTAAACATCTGGGAGGAATTGAGAATGGATTGGGAATGGACTGGCAGAGGTAATGGGAAGGATTGGGAGGGTCTGGGATGGATTGGGAGGACACTGGGAGAGACTGGGATGAAGTCAGAGAGCCCTGGGACACTGGGAGGGGGCAAAAGACTACAGGCATGGGTACAAAGAGGTCTGAGGACACTGGGGTTTTTCCCAGAGAAGTTTTGAGGGGCTCCAGGGTCATTCCCAGGGGAGGGGCCAAGGGGACACACTGCCCCACGCTCACCTCTGCAGTCCACACTGAACACCACAGTTGGACTAGGCACTGCCTGTCCATCTCAGCCCATTTTCACTCCATGTATTCCGAGTAAGGGCTCCAGTACCTGGCAATCTTTTCCCCATATGGGGCATCCCCCACAAACAGCTCGACATTGTGTTGAAGATTGTGTACTGGTTATAGATGAGCTTCTCTACGAACCTTGCTTGGTTGTTGCCATTAATGAAGTGACACTAGTGCTTTATCCGGAACTGGAACACCCCTGTGTGTGCAGGGACAGGACAAGGGGTGTCCCCCCAGCACCCCCAGCAAGCCAAGATGTCTGGGGGCCAACCCAGATCCCCAATCCACACCCCTGTGCCCCACGGCCACCATGGGACCCTCTTGCCCTCAAGTCCCACTTCCTCTTTTCATTCCTTCTCCCTATTTAGCCCCATCCTTTCCCATTGCACCACCCATTGCCAGCTGCCCCCACATTAGTTTGGGGGTCCCAGTCTCAGCTTTCCCCCCTTTCCCACCACTTTTCACACAATTCCTCAAATCCACAGCCCCCTCATGCTCAGTTTTGGGGTCCCAACCTCCACTTTTCCCCACTTCTCCACCCTCCCTCACCTTTCTCATCTTCTCCCAATCCTCAGCTCCTTTCCTGCACTTCCTTTGGGGATCTCACTTTCCCTCAACTCAGTTTGGGGGTCCCACCATATCCTTTTCCCCTTCTCCCCATTTCTCACTGTGTCCTGCCCCCCAAACCCCTCCACTCACATAAGAGCTCTGCTCCTGCAGCCASGGAGGCTCCAACATCACCAGTGYYMCCAGTACGGCCCCAGKGCTGCCACACGCCCCATGGCCAGTGCTGGGCAGGTGCTGACACCCCAAAGCAGCCACACTGTCTTGGGAGCACCAGTCTGGACCAGTGGGGTCAGCAGTGCTGCGTGCTCTGATTGGCTGAGGGCAGTTTGGGACCCTTTTCCTGAGGCTCCTCCTGGCAAGTGATGCACCATTCATTCATCGTGGTCTGATTGGCTGCAGATTGACTGAGGGCTTTTAGGGACACTGTAGCCCCGGGTAGGGGTTTTATGGGGGATCCTTGGGGTGCTGGGTAGGTGGGAACTCAGTTGTGCCCAAAAATGGGGCGTCCAGGTATGCTGGATTTCAGGTGTGTCCATGGTAAGAGGTGATGCTGACCCAATGCCAGGCACCCACCAAAGACATTCTATCCCTGCTCCCTGTAGCCATATAGGGGAGAAAACTGAACCAAGGGTTCCCGGGTTGACGTAAGGACCAGAAGAAATCCCTCACMMAACACCATCACGGGCAAAACTGGCTCTAATTAGAGACATTAACTGAACTGATTACACTGACAAAATTAGAGCAGGAGAATGAGAAGAAGAACCTTCAAAACACCTTCCCCCACGCCTCCCTCCTTCCCCCCAAGAGTGCAGGGAGTGTCAGGAATGGGAGCCATGGTCACTTCCTCCCCCTGGACTTCTCTCGCTACTCAGGGAGAGAAAGACTGAAAGAATGCAGCTTCTCCAAGCCAGGGGAGGGAAAAGGTTTTTGCCTGGGCCAATGAATCCAAGCTAGACAAGCAAAACCAAACCACACTGTGCCATGGAACACCTGGGCCATGAGGCTTTGAAAATGCCTTCCAAAAAGCCTAAAGCTCCCTCCCTCTCCAGCACCAAATGCAGGCGGTCCCGGGCCTTACAGACAGAACAACCATTTTTGGGCATAAAGAAGAGGATAATGGAATAGACTATCATCATAAATCACTCCAGTGGGTCACTGCCACAGGGTGGCCCCTCTGTCCATGGGTCTCCCATGGGGTCAGTGCCTCCTCTAAGGCATCACCCTGCTCTGGCAGGGGCTCCTCCAGGGGCTGCAGGTAGATCTCTGCATCTCCATGAAACACTGCATCCCCATGAATTTCTGCATCCAGCACCTCTGT
>NW_026624690.1:12892-31356 GCF_030028575.1 Malurus melanocephalus | reverse complement strand
AGGATGAATCCCACCAGGTGACCGATACATAGCTTCATTTTTGAAGGTTAGAATCCTACCAACTAACAATAAGATCTTTTTCTACAGTATCTTGTTGACGTGCACAACAGCGGACCAAATATGGCAGGGCCTTAGACACATCTTTGGTCCCTGACACACTCCCCTATTCCCCTGGGCACAGTGGGGGCCAGAGTCTACCCCAGTTCCAGCTCAGGGGCTGCTCCAGGCTGATGTGCTCCACCAGGCAGGGGAGGTGACCCCATGCCCGGGTTGGTTTCCAGCAGCACCAGGAGCTGCTGGGTCCATTCCCCATCAGGGACAACATTGGTGGCCACCACATGCCTTGACAGCTCCTGCTGGCCCTGGAACCACCTCAGCTGCACCCGGGCAGGGTAGAAATCCAGCACAGAGCAAAGCAGCTGGCTGGGGCCAGGCTGGGAGCTCAAGGGCACCAGTGAGGTGGACACACTGGGGGGCACTGGGAGAGAGTGGGGAAGGCTGGTGTGGCATTGAGAGGGACTGGGAATGGACAGGGAGGGAATGCTTGGAAAGAGAGAGGGTAGAGGGCTGTGGGGGTGGGAGGGCACAGAGAGAAAAGGCAAACATCTGGGAGGGATTGAGAATGGACTGGGAATGGACTGGCAGAGGTAGTGGGAAGGATTGGGAGGGTCTGGGATGGATTGGGAGGACACTGGGAGACTAGGATGAAGTCAGAGAGCCCTGGGACACTGGGAGGGGGCAAAAGACTACAGGCATGGGTACAAAGAGGTCTGGGGACACTGGTGTTTTTCCCAGAGAAGTTTTGAGGGGCTCCAGGGTCATTCCCAGGGGAGGGGCCAAGGGGACACACTGCCCCACGCTCACCTCTGCAGTCCACACTGAACACCACAGTTGGACTAGGCACTGCCTGTCCATCTCAGCCCATTTTCACTCCATGTATTCCGAGTAAGGGCTCCAGTACCTGGCAATCTTTTCCCCATATGGGGCATCCCCCACAAACAGCTCGACATTGTGTTGAAGATTGTGTACTGGTTATAGATGAGCTTCTCTACGAACCTTGCTTGGTTGTTGCCATTAATGAAGTGACACTAGTGCTTTATCCGGAACTGGAACACCCCTGTGTGTGCAGGGACAGGACAAGGGGTGTCCCCCCAGCACCCCCAGCAAGCCAAGATGTCTGGGGGCCAACCCAGATCCCCAATCCACACCCCTGTGCCCCACGGCCACCATGGGACCCTCTTGCCCTCAAGTCCCACTTCCTCTTTTCATTCCTTCTCCCTATTTAGCCCCATCCTTTCCCATTGCACCACCCATTGCCAGCTGCCCCCACATTAGTTTGGGGGTCCCAGTCTCAGCTTTCCCCCCTTTCCCACCACTTTTCACACAATTCCTCAAATCCACAGCCCCCTCATGCTCAGTTTTGGGGTCCCAACCTCCACTTTTCCCCACTTCTCCACCCTCCCTCACCTTTCTCATCTTCTCCCAATCCTCAGCTCCTTTCCTGCACTTCCTTTGGGGATCTCACTTTCCCTCAACTCAGTTTGGGGGTCCCACCATATCCTTTTCCCCTTCTCCCCATTTCTCACTGTGTCCTGCCCCCCAAACCCCTCCACTCACATAAGAGCTCTGCTCCTGCAGCCASGGAGGCTCCAACATCACCAGTGYYMCCAGTACGGCCCCAGKGCTGCCACACGCCCCATGGCCAGTGCTGGGCAGGTGCTGACACCCCAAAGCAGCCACACTGTCTTGGGAGCACCAGTCTGGACCAGTGGGGTCAGCAGTGCTGCGTGCTCTGATTGGCTGAGGGCAGTTTGGGACCCTTTTCCTGAGGCTCCTCCTGGCAAGTGATGCACCATTCATTCATCGTGGTCTGATTGGCTGCAGATTGACTGAGGGCTTTTAGGGACACTGTAGCCCCGGGTAGGGGTTTTATGGGGGATCCTTGGGGTGCTGGGTAGGTGGGAACTCAGTTGTGCCCAAAAATGGGGCGTCCAGGTATGCTGGATTTCAGGTGTGTCCATGGTAAGAGGTGATGCTGACCCAATGCCAGGCACCCACCAAAGACATTCTATCCCTGCTCCCTGTAGCCATATAGGGGAGAAAACTGAACCAAGGGTTCCCGGGTTGACGTAAGGACCAGAAGAAATCCCTCACMMAACACCATCACGGGCAAAACTGGCTCTAATTAGAGACATTAACTGAACTGATTACACTGACAAAATTAGAGCAGGAGAATGAGAAGAAGAACCTTCAAAACACCTTCCCCCACGCCTCCCTCCTTCCCCCCAAGAGTGCAGGGAGTGTCAGGAATGGGAGCCATGGTCACTTCCTCCCCCTGGACTTCTCTCGCTACTCAGGGAGAGAAAGACTGAAAGAATGCAGCTTCTCCAAGCCAGGGGAGGGAAAAGGTTTTTGCCTGGGCCAATGAATCCAAGCTAGACAAGCAAAACCAAACCACACTGTGCCATGGAACACCTGGGCCATGAGGCTTTGAAAATGCCTTCCAAAAAGCCTAAAGCTCCCTCCCTCTCCAGCACCAAATGCAGGCGGTCCCGGGCCTTACAGACAGAACAACCATTTTTGGGCATAAAGAAGAGGATAATGGAATAGACTATCATCATAAATCACTCCAGTGGGTCACTGCCACAGGGTGGCCCCTCTGTCCATGGGTCTCCCATGGGGTCAGTGCCTCCTCTAAGGCATCACCCTGCTCTGGCAGGGGCTCCTCCAGGGGCTGCAGGTAGATCTCTGCATCTCCATGAAACACTGCATCCCCATGAATTTCTGCATCCAGCACCTCTGTYTTTGRAGCCACCAGGGATTGGCTCTGCCRGACATGAAGGAGGCTTCTGGCAGCTTCTCACAGAAGCCWCCCCTGCAGCCCCCACCCCGCTACTGAAATCAGGTCATGCTGTCGTGGTTTGAACTTGGCCRAAAGCCAAAGCACCCACGATGTTCCCCCCGCTCCCACCGGAGAGGCAGAGAGGAGAGCAACAAAATKTATGGCTTCTAGATAAGATAACATAATTGAGAGAAAGATTTAAGTGCTTCAAACATAGTCAAAAAGGCTCAAAAAAATCTTAAGTTCCAAAATAGATTTATTACTAAGAACTACTAACAATACTACCGCACCGGGGGGAGGGGAACAAAAGACAGGGAAAAATTTAAAAGAAAACAAATGGACATTTTAAGACACCTGTTACTCTCTGTGAACCTGCCTCTCCCAGGTCACCCTTCCCCACCCCTCCATGCTTCACAGTGCAAGGGGGCAGGGAAATGAGTTTTAACACAGATCAGACTACTCATTACAGTTATCATCCAGTACTATAGGAGAAGAGTTCTTACAGCTCCAAGCTGTGGAAGTTCTTYATCCCAAGAACAGTCAGTGTATAACTGCTGRTGGCATGGGATTCTTTTCYTTAMCTCAYAGGAAAAAAGGRAAACAGTCCTCCAAAGCCAGCATGCTTCAGTCTGAGGACAAGGCCACACTCTCAAATCTCCTGRCAGAACACAGTTTCTTCTAAGCATCAACACGCTTCAGACATGGTGGTGGTGGGGGGGGSCACCTCTTCYCCCTTTTTGGCTTATGATCAATCCAGTCCTCAAAGGCCATGTTGTTCATCTCGGGTGCAGGGCCTTTTTTTCTATACAGGTCTCCCATTGAAGAAACAGTCATTTCAAGAAAATTCTTTTCCCAYAGTTGAGCACCACAACAAGAAGCACACTTCTTTCTCTTCCTTACGGTGATCTTGGGTCTCCATTTTTTTTCTTATATCTCCTCACCCTCCTCCCCTGTCCTCCCCCCGTGCAGGGGATGAGACTAACAACATAAAAACTAATGGCAACTGCAAACTATCTTGTTTTGAATTCTTCTTAAGTACAAGACCATACATCATCACAGAGGAGTAACTAGCATGTGCAATTGGCCCAGGCTTGACCAGCAGCCTGTCCATCAACCTCAGAACCATAATGGATTGGTTCTAAAACACAGGAGGCAAGGCTCCTTTTGCTGGAGAAGAAGGAGAAAACTTCAAGAACTTTCTCACAGGAGCCATCTTTGTGGCTTCTTGGTCCCATCCCCCACCACCAAAAACCAGACCGAGCAAAACCAGGACACATGCAAACCCAATAAAGGCCAAAAAATGGGCTCCCAGATATCCAGGAGCTGAGGCGCACCCAAAAAATGCGGATCGAGATGTGCAGGAACTCAGTTACACTCTAGTGTTGGGTGCCAGATGCCTTAGAGCTCAGATACACCCCAGAATGAGGATTGAGATGTCTGGGGCCACGTGTGCCCAGAAATGAGGCCCCAGGTGAGGGCATTCTCTGCTTGGCTGAGCATTGCCTGAGGGCTGGGGCTGCAATGAGGGGAGACACCCTCCTCCAGTGGAGATGTCCCACAAACAGGGGACCCCCACAAATCCTTCAGAACCCCTGGGGCTATGCTGGCCCTGCCTGCGTGCCGGGAGCCACCAAAACCACTCTGTCCCTGCCCTGTGCAACTGGACAGGAAAAGGAAATACAAGGAAAGACTCAGGAGTTGAGAGAAGGACCAGGAGAGATCCCTCCCCCATCACCAGCATAGCTAAAACAGATCCAGCATGGGGACAGGGATTGAATYTATTCCCAACCAAATCACAGCAAGAGATGGAGAAGTGAAAGAAAACACTCAAAGACCGTCCCCCCACCCAGAGTGGATCACTCAAAACAGGCTTAATGTGGATCACTGTGGATCATCCAATATGGATCCATCCATGGGGGATGAAGTTGGAGCAGCGCATAAAGCTCTTCCCACACTTGGGCAATCAAAGAAAGGGCTTCCCTTACTGGTGGCTCTGTTGGTGTTTCATCAAGGATGACCTCCAGGAGAAGCTTTTCTCACATTTGGGACACTTGTGGGGCCTCTCCCCGGTGTGGATGCGCCGGTGGGTAAGGAGGTTGAAGTTGCGGTTGAAGCCCTTCCCACAGTCGGGGCAACGGAAGGGCCTTTCCCCTGTGTGTGTTTGCTCATGTTGGAGGAGTTCTGTGGTTGTTCGAAACCTCTTCCCACACTTGGGACACTCATAGGGCCGTTCCCCAGTGTGGATGCGCTGGTGGGTGATGAGCTGGAAACTCCACCTGAAGTTTTTCCCACATTCAGAGCACTCATGGGGCCGTTCCCCACTGTGGATCTTACGGTGTTTGATGAGGTTGGATCTCCAACTGAAGCTCTTCCCACATTCCAAGCACTCATAGGGCCCTTCCCCAGAGTGGATCACCTGGTGTTTGATGAGATTTTTCCTGCTGCTGAAGCAGTTCCCACATTCCAAACACCTGTAGGGCTGTTCCTCAGTGTGGATGCGCTGGTGCTTGATGAGCTGGTAGCTCCGTTTGAAGCTCTTCCTGCACCCCCAGCACTCATAGGGCCGTTCTCCGGTATGGATCAGCTGGTGTTTCATCAGCTGGGAGCTCTGCATGAAGCTCTTCCCACATTCCATGCACTCGTAGGGCCGCTCCCCAGTGTGGATCATCTGGTGGTTCACCAGGGTGCAGCTCCGGCTGAAGCTCTTCCCACATTCCAWGCACTTGTAGGGRCGTTCCCCTGTGTGAATCCTCTGGTGGTTGATGAGGCCGGAGTTCCAGCTGAAGCTTTTCCCACATTTCCCRCACTCGTAGGGCCGTTCTCCAGTGTGGATGTTCTGGTGATCCATCAGGAGGGTGCTCGTGCTGAAGCTCTTCCCACATCCTGAACACTTGTAGCGCTTCTTCCCAGCATGAGGCTTCTCCACCAGCTCTGAGCTCTGACTGAATCTCCAGCCGCCTTTCCTGCACAGTTGGGGTCTCTCCTCAGAGCTCCCTGGGCTGGGTTTGCAGCCCYTCCTCGTGCGAAATTTCCAGGGRTTTTCCTCCCTGTAGAATTCCTGYGCCGTGGAGCTGCTTGAAATGGCCTCTTCCACAAGGTTCTGCCACAGGGATTTGGCCTCCCCAGTCTCTGTCCTCATCTCAGTGCCTGGAGGAGAAAGAACAAGGAGAGGATGGGATTTGCCTCCGTGCCAGAGGGAAGGGGAAGGAGATCTCCCCAGTCTGTTCCCAGCAGGATGGTGCCGGTCAGAGGGCTGTCCTGCAGACAGGGGTGATGCTGGATTGGGAGATGGAGCAGAAGAGAGGGGGAAATGGGCAGTGATTTCCTCCTCACCTGCCTGGGTGTCCCGGGGTGTCTTCCTCTTCCTCCCAGCCTCCTCCTCCATCTGGTCACAGCTTGGGAATGACAAATCCTGTTTTGGAGGGAAAAATAAGGGGTGAGCGCCTTTGGCTGGGGGTTCCTCCCACCCAAGTTCATCTCAGGACACCACCTGGCATTTTGTGTCTAAAAACCTCCAGACTACCAGGATTCAGCTGAAAAAAACCCTCCTAAGAATTCTCCTCTCTTGTCTCTCCACACTGGGGTTCTGATGGTCATCCTTTCCTGGGCTGATGGGGGTCCTGTTGCTCCAGGGGTCCCCAGTCTCCAAAGTCCTGCTTAGCAATGCTATGAGGTTTTGGGGGTTCCAAGGGTTCCTACTCCCTGGACTCTCTGCTCCTCAGTTCTAGGGATCCCAGGGGTCCTCCCTCTCCAGGTTCCCTCCTATCTTCAGACTGCTGGAGATCCCCCAGCTCCAGTACTGCCCCTCTCCACATCCCCCACTCCAGCGGTCCCAGGGTTCCCCTCCACTGCTCTCCCAGGTTGTCTCCAAGACCAATGTCCCTCCCTGCCCTGGCACCAGGTGATCACTACATGGATACCCAAAGGGGTATTTGAGACTCAGCTTTGGGGTCCTGCAAGATTCAAGCTCCTCCCTCTCCCCAAAAAAGAAATATCCCAGACACCCATAAAGATATTTGGGGCTTGATTCCAGAGCCTGTGAGCTCCAAATACTCGCCTACAATAAACCCTCTTGGGGYCCCCCTGATATATATGGGGTGAGCTGCCCCTCCCTGGTCACATGTAGGATGCAGGTGGGGCAATGCTCCTGGGCCCACATGTGCTGCAGACCTCACGGCAAACCTCATGCTACTCCTTCTGCTCCTTCTCCTGCGTGTCCTCTTCCTGTTCCTCCTGTTCCTGCTCGACCTCCTCCCCTGTCCTCCTCCTCCAGGACTCCTCTGTCTCCTTCCTCCCACTCCAGACTCCCTTTTACACCCCTCTCTGCTCCATGGACACCACAGCACCGGCTGTTGGGTGGAAGGAACCCCCCCGCCATGAGCCCCTCACGGATGGACAGGAGGATTGTTAGGTGTGGCAGAGCTCCCATTATAACAGAGACTCACCACATTGGAGCTTGAGAATATTCAGGGTGGGTCTGGATTGAGAGGAGGTGATTCCTGATAGACACAGGGGCCTTGGTCCACTTTGAATCTTAAATCTAAGGGAAGAAATTGTCAAGAAGTTCTCTATTTATACAGGTGGTAAGTGAGGAAAATGAGCAGGTTTTATTCAACCACTATTATGATAYGTATGTAGTGTGGAGGATAGGTTTTAAATGGCAGGAATTTGTGTTCTTAAATGTGATTGTAATTTAGTGRGAAGGGATTTGGTAGCTAAACTGGAAATGCAAATTAATACTGTAAAAGGTGATACAATGGCTAATGCTGTTGTAATTGTGTAAAATTTCTGGGAAGGCTACACTAAAGTGAACCTAGAAGTGTGGGAAGTTCCAGGGTAATAGGGAAAATTAGATATGGATCCTCTCCAAATTACTTTGAAACAACCAGAACAAGTTGTATCTCAAAGCAATAACCCTATTCCAAGTGAAGGGGCTACAGCCTGTTCCTGAGYTCCTGTTAAAGGCAGGGCTTTTAGAGCCAGGGATGTCCCCCTACAACACTCCAGTCCTGCCAGACAAGAAAACAGATAGAACCTACAGAATGGTACAGGATTTAAGAAGAATAAATGAAATTGTCAAACCAAGGCATCCCATGGTTCTGGATCCTTACACCATGCTCAATCAGATCACTTCACATCAGTATTAGGCAGTACTCGATTTGAATGGTGCTTTATGGGGCTGCCAGTCACTCACCCTTACTTTTATATTGTATTTTATATCAGCCATTTGGACCCAGGGTGGGAAAACTGATTTTTAGTCTTAGGAAAAGTAGAAAAAAAAATTTCAACCTTAGCAATTGCTGGGTCAGGAGGGCCAGAATGGTCATGGGTGGCCCAGTGGAATCCTTATCTTGGGTCAGCACCCAAACTGAGGTCCATAATGGGACCTGCAGGACTTGGGGACAAACAAGCAAGTCCATGGAGACTTCATTTTTCCAAAAAAGGCATTTATTGCTATTACTAAGTCCAGTTTTTTGGTGGTGGGGGATGAGACCAAGAAACCACAAAGATGGCTCCTGTGAGAAAGTTCTTGAAGTTTTCTACTTCTTCTCTAGCAAAAGGAGCCTATGTTTTAGGGCCAATCCATTATGGCTCCAAAGGATGATGGACAGGCTGCTGGTCAAGCCTGGGCCAATTGCACAGGATATTTACACCTATGTGATGACATTTGGTCTTATATTTAAGAAGAATTCAAAACAAGATGGTTGCAGCTGCCTTTAGTTCTTAGGTTGTTACTATCAACCCCTGCACCAGGGGAGGATGAAGGGGGTAGGTGAGGAGATGTGGGAAAAAATGCAGACACGAGGTCAGAGAGAGGCAGAGAAGACAGGTGCTTAACCATGGAGAAAACAATCTGTTCTCAAGATGACTGTTCTTCATTGGAAGATGTGGAGAGAGAAAGGCCCTGCACCCGAGACAAACAACATGGCCTTGGAGGACTGGACTGATCCTAAGCCCAGAAGGAAGAGGCCCCCCTCCCCCTCATGTCTCAAGCGAGTTGATGCTTAGAAGAAAACTGTGTTTTGCCAGGAGATTTGAGAGAGAGGCCTTGCTCCCAGAATGAAGTTAGCCTTGGAGGATTGTTTCCCTTTTCTCCCACGAGACAAAGAAAAGAATCCCATGCCACCAGCAGTGGTACACTGGCTGCTCTTGGGAGCTGGATGAGAACTCTTCTCCTATGGTGCTGGACAACAATGGTAGAGATGGACTGGCCATAAAACACTAATTTCCCTGCCCCCCTCGCATGTGGGAAGGCATTGGAGGGATGGGGAGGAGCGAACTGAGAAAGAAACAGGTTCGCAGAGAGAAAATGGGTGTCTTAAAATGTCCAGTTTTTTCCCTCCTCGTAAATTTGCCTTTTGCCTTTTTGTCCCCCGCCACCCCTCACGCAGTAGCATTCTTAGTAGTTTTTAGTAATAAATCTATTTTGCAACTTAAGTTTTCCAGCCTGTTTGACCATTTCATGGAGCATGAAAATCTTTCTCTCAATCTGTTATCTTATCTAAAAGCCATAAATCTTGGTGTTAACTGGGCTTTTGCTCTCCCCTCTGCCTCTCCAGGGGTGGGGGGGAACTGTCGTGGGTGCTTTTGGGGTTCAGCCAGGGCTCAAACTACAACAATTGCCTAAGCAGAACAGGAGGTACATTTGTATGGAAAAGTGTCTGGGAATGGATGTTGTCTCCTGAAATGGATTGTATCTCCCACCCTGCTGTTGTAAACTGACCACTTGTACCCAGTATACAGGGAAAAGAACAGACCCCAAACCCATGTACAAATCTCTAATCATGGCTGGGNGGGAGCCCCCAATGTCTGCGGGATCCTGGGGAGACCCCCAGAGGGGCAGGGCTGGGGAAACCCCCCCAAATAAACGGCTGCGAGCTGTTCCCGAGGCGGGCAGGGGGCTCTGAGCAGCCCCCCCAGCCTGGGGTCGGGCCCCTCGGGGCTGCAGRAGGGGGGGCAGAGGCTCCGGGGCTCTCTGCGATGGCACCCGAGACACGGTGACACCTCGGGGGGGCCACATCCTGTCACCGGCACAAAGCCACCATGGTGGGGACAGCTCCTGTACGGGGGGAACTCAAGGATACAGAGACGTCCCAAAAGGGGCCGGGCTGGGCCAGGTGCTGTCCTCTGCTCACCATCCCTTCCCCTTCAGGTCTCCAGCGGCAGCTGGAGAGTCCGGGAAGCTGCAGAATCGGGAGCTGGAACACAGGAGATGGCAACAGCACCCGGGAGCGTGAGCTTTTGGAGCTCAGAGAAGTTTTCCGGCAGCTCAGAGAAGTACTCTGCCCACCACAGCCACCAGGTAAGAGCCTGGAGGCATCTCAGCCCTAAAAGCTTTCCCAAATTATTGTAGCATACCCAGATTGGAGCCCCAAGCACAGCCCAGGGTGTCTCCAGGGATGAGGTGGCATCTTGGTGATCCCATTTTTCAGGGGCTGAGGGATGCAGAATCTGCCCCCAGGGCTGGATGCTGGGAGGGACCAAGTGCTACTGGGTCTCCACTGGATACGGCTCTTGGAACAGGAGCCAGGAGGACTGCGGGGATCGAGGGGCCAAGCTGCTGCTGCCGTGGGATCGGGATGAGCTGGTGAGGGAATGCTGGGGATGGGAATGTAGGAAGAACATGGGTTGTAGGCTGGTGGTGGCCCCCTGGAAGGGTGAGGGGGTTCCTAGAATCCGGGGATCAGCCCCCACCCTGTGTCCAAGACCCCCAGGTGCCTCTGACATGGGGAGCATGGATGGGGCTCAGTTCTGGGATGAGGACAGAGTCTCTTTAGGGTGACCATCCATGTCCTGTCAGCATCACCGCTTCTCCTTCCCCCATGCCAGGAAGTCCTCAATGAAACCCTGCAGAAACCCGGGCGCCGCTTCTGGGTCGGGCTCTGGGTGCCATCGGCCAGGGTGGGCTGGACGTGGTTGAACGGCTCCCGCCTGGACCGGCACCGGTGAGCACTGGGGGAGGGCTGGGGGTCGGGAGTGGCCAAGAGACCCTAGGTGTGACCCGGGCTCCCTCTGCATCTGCAGGTTCCACCTGGATCCCAGGGAGACACCTGGATTCTGTGGGACGATCAGGGGCAGCAGCATCGTCTCTCAGGAGTGTAACACGGAGTTGCAGTGGATCTGTCAGAGAGAAGCCGCCAAATTCTGACCTGGAGCCGCTCGGGCAGGATGTGGGAGTCTGGTTGGGCATGTGGGAGCCAGCGCGGGCAGGATGTGGGAGCCGGTGCTGCTGTCGCGGCACAGCAACCCCTGCACAAATGGACGGAGGCGTTTCCTGGCTCTGCTCTCTGCTGTGTTTGAACCACGTCAGAGAGCAAAACCCCTCAAATTGTGTTTCCCTGGCTGCAAAGCTCCGCGAGGCTCGTGCTTTATATAAACATTTCTTATATTCTTATGTAAACCCATCCTTCTGGGCCCTTTCATTTGAGTCCGCCCCGAGGCACCAATCACAAGAGCCTCAGTCGCCACCTCAGAGCTGGGCTGTGACAGGAAATTGCCATCACAGCTGGGAGTCCTCGGCTGTTGTGACCACCGTGGTCCAGAGTTGTTGTGAGGTTTCCTGCTGTGACCCGAGCCTGTTGTGAGGTTTCTCTCCAGAAGAAAAGTCAGAGTGACCCTCTGAGGGAAATGTGAGGACATGGACCCTCATGGGGTCAGTGACAGGTTCAAAAGTGTCCCAGGCGAGTCCAGTGGGGACTGTCCCCGCCTGAAGAGACCTGTAAATGCTGATCCTCCTCCCCTCCAGACCTGGCCCCTAACAACTGCCAGGATCCTCAGGCAGTGCTGGATGGCCATGTCTGATCGCGCTTCCCTGTCCCACTCCGATCCGCTCCGGGAGACCCCAAACCCTCTCCTTTGCTCCACATTTCTCTCCAGCGCTTCCCCCGCTGCTGCAATCCTCGCTCAGTGCCGCTGAGCTTGGAGTGTCACGGCATAAAACCTTCCTGAAAAGGGTTTTTAGTGCCCGGGAACGATTTTCTGGGCTTTGTGGATTCTGCAGCTCCTTCGTTAACATAGGGAGGCTGGGAGCTGTCAGTGCACTTTTATATTATTTATTTTATTTTATTCCTTACCTTTTATTGCACTCGCACCTCACCTATGCCTCGCTGCGGCTCCTTCAGAGACANTCCCACCCTGCTGTTGTAAACTGACCACTTGTACCCAGTATACAGGGAAAAGAACAGACCCCAAACCCATGTACAAATCTCTAATCATGGCTGGGTTAAGTGTTCCCATGAAGGTTGTACAAAGATASCTTTCAAGAATTCCCACAGGATGTTTTGGCTTGCCAATAAAGTAATTCTGCTACTGAAGCCTATACAGGAAGACAGGAAGTCTCTAGGGCATGGCAACATTAAAATGGAATCCAAAACCTATTTTCAAATATTTTGCTCTGGAACCAATCACACAAATGGAAAGGAACACAGTGGGGATGTAACTGTGTCTGGCAGTCAAACATGGGGGGCCTAGAACTGCACTTACTGTCTCAATGGCATTGCACTTTCCCAGGGAGCCCTGCAGGGAGGGCTTACAGAGCCTGGGAACACATTATATTATCAGCAACCCCAAGAAAAGTGGACCTGGAGTGGTCCGTTCCTGATAGAAGCTGGGCCCTAAAAAATCATTACYGGATCTGTGGACAACATGCCTATCAAAAGTTGCCTCCAAATTGGTCAGGGATAGGTTATATAGGATTCATTAAACCACTGCTCTTTTTGCTACCACAAGTTCAGACAAATCAGTTGGGAATCCAAGTATATGATGATTTAATCAGAGAAAAGCAGTCAATTGGTGCATCYTTGGCTGGAAGGAGWACCCARAAATGGGGAAAACATGCACAGCCACCAGAAGCAGTACTGTAACACCATGGACCAGCCCCTTGGAACTCTAATGAATTCATACCAGGTAACAGAGAACCCATTTAGAACTTAAACTGGATAATTAGATAACAAACTGTCCTCAAAATAATAACCAACCAGACAACTCCAGCTCCTGATCTTGATGACCAAATCACTCAAATGAGGAATGCAACATTTCACCATGCGATGATATCAGATTATTTATGAGCAGAGGGAAGAGGAGTCTGTGGAAAATTAAATTATTCAAACTCCTGTTTGCAAATAGATGACAACAGAAAAGTGGTGGAGCAGGTAACAAAGGAAATAAAAAATAGTTCATGTACTCATACAAGCATGGGGAGGATGGGAATTTGACACATTTTTATGGTTACTTGGTGGACAATTGGTTAAACAAATGCTGTTTCCCCTCTGATGTGCTACAGCAACTCTGATCTTTTCACCATGCAGGGCACCTTGCTGAGTGCAGCTCATTCAGCAGGTGACCAAGGGGATGCAGGTGGCAGCCAGGCCTCCTGATCCAGAAATGGCTGCAAAAGGACACAGAATGAGGTCACAGAATAATCCCAAAACGGAAGAAGACCCAGGAAGAAGTGATTAGGCAATGGCAATTAAAGTTTGTAAAGACAGGTATTGAGAAAATAAGAAAATGAGGAGGGATTGAAAGGAATARGATGCACATGTTTTTACAGAGAGTGTGAACCTGCTTGGAGATAGAGCCGGGGACTTGCAGCTAAGCAAGGGAGAAAGCATCAATTTCATACTAACTAAAACTGCTCAGTCAAGGTCCTGCTCAATTTCTGAACTTCGAGAAGAATGAAGACTTAACAGAGCCRTGAATATCGTTTGCTATACAAAAGAGAGGGATGCATATTAAGAGGGACATGCAGCAGGCGAATCTGTACGGGAAGTCTGTACGTTCCAAGTACCTCAGCCAATGGGAAGAAAGGGAGATGCGGCCGGGAAAATGAGGATAAAAAGGAGACATCCCACGGGAAATATCCCATGGCCTCTCCCTCTGTTTATGAATAAAGTCAATTTTACAGGACTCCTCTGTCTCCTTTGTGGACAGAAACCTCGGGCGACGCAAATTTTCCCGCACAGTTCCGGAGACACGGAAGCCACCTCCGCCCTACGGAGAGAAACCGGGACGAGCCAGCGCTGCTCCGGCACCGGCTCCTGCCGAGGCATCAGCGGGAAGGAGACCGCGGGCAGCCGCTCCCGCGAATACGGGAGGGACACGGAGAACGAACCCTCCTGAACACACACACCCCACACTCCCCCACCCCACGGCCCCCGCTCGCACTGAGTCCCGAGACCGGCATAACCGAGCGCGGCTCCCACCTGCACTGGGAGCGCCTCCGAGCTCCGCCGCCGCCGCTCCCGAKCCCCCACAAACGCTCCGGGAATGGCGGCGCTGCTGCACGAGGGGCGCYCTGGCGGTGGGAAGGGGKCGTGCTTTTCCCCGCTYTGACCAATCAGCGTGCGAGAATGRAGAGTGACRGCAGGATCAGCCAATCGAAGMGAGCGGCGGGCTCCGCACCCGGCACAGCCCCGCCCCGCGCTCTCAGGCCCCGCCCCCGCGCTGTGTGAGGGGAAAGCCGGAGATGAGGAACTGCCCTGAAATCGGGATTGATCTGAAAATAGGAACAAAGTTCTCCGGAGCTCCCGGCCCGGCGTACCCAGCCCTGTGTGTTGGGTGGCTCCGRCTCAGCCTCACTTCTCTTACCCGCTAATTAGGAGCAATTTATCAGGCTAATTAATCGTTGTTTGGCAGCACGGGATCAGGGGGTGCAGGGCTGCCCAGTCCTGCCGAGGCTCAGTGTACTGCTTTTATTTGCCCCCAAAAGGGAAAACTGCCCTAAATACCTTTGGCTGAGTGCAGGAGGGGAGAGATTTCTGGCAGGAAACTCCAAAAATCATTTTTCCCCAGACCGGGAAGAACACAACAAACTAATCTGAGGTGGCACCCCCAGCAGCGCCTCTGTGCCGGCCCAGCTGAAGCCTCGCTGGCTGCTCCAGGGTGCACGGGCAGACTGGGAGCACTGGGAAGGGGCCCCGGCTCGGGGCGCAGCCCCCGGGGCAGCCCCACSGCCCYCACGGCAGCTCCRRGGCTCCTYCARCCGGGATGGAACGAGGGAAGGGGAGCAGGGGAAGGGACAGGGCTGCCGGTGCCCAGGGGACACGAGGGACAATGGGGACACTTCAGAAGCATTCAGTGCAAAACAGAAAATAATAAGGAAGATAAAAGCAACAGTGGCACCATAGCAGAGTGCCACACAAGGTCTTTGTGGACAGAAACCTCAGGCAATGCAAATTTTCCCTCACAGTCCCAGAGACATGGCAGCCACCTCTGTCCTACTGAGAGGAACCAGGATGAGTCATTGACCCACCCATTGTCACCATTGCAGTGCAGTGATGCTGGCCCAATGCCTGGCACCCACCAAAGCTGTTCTCTCACTCACTTCCAGAGCTACACATGGGAGAGAATATTGAACCAAGGGTTCATGAGTTAAGGACCAGGAGAGATCCCTCACCACACATCAGCACGGGCAAAACAGGCTTGAAATTGGAGGGTGCAGGGTGCAGGTCCCAGGGGGTCGGGTTCTCTGGGGACCCCCAGATGGGTGGGGGACAGGAACTGGCAGGGATGGGAGTGGGATCCCGGTGGTGCTTTTGAGTTTGAATTTCTTCAGGCACTGCTTCACCTTCCTCCTCCCCAATGCTGCTGCTCCAGCCCTGTTGGGGTCAAATCTGGATTTGCTGGATGACTTTTCTGCCCTGACTTCCCCCAGTGTGGCCCTTTGGACCTCATTCCAAAGGAGGGGATGAACTGGAAAAAGCGAACTCCACACCAAGTGCGATTTCAGGGGCTGGTTCTTTCAAAGGGTCTGTGCTCAGAGCAAAAGCTCCAAATATGCCCCAATTCGGCAGCTCAAAGGAGACCTGGGTTGCTGAAGGGCTGCTGGTGCCTTTAGGTATCCCGATGATGTTCCTCGTCTGTCTTCTCTGTGTTTTGGGGGGTTCTTGCTTTGTTCCTTTTTCGCTGTTCCTGGTGCCTTGTGCTTTTTTCCTGCTGGCTCCAGCTTTGGTTTCCATGTGGAGAAAACACGGCAGAGGAATGGGAACCATCTAGGTTGGAAAAGATCTCGAAGATCAAAAAATCCAACCACTAAGGAAGCACTTTAATTGCTGCCACCGAGTAATTACACTGGGAAAAACCCATGAACCTTTGATCCCTGGGGGCTTCCGGGCTCTGAGCTGCTTCTGGGGACAATACAGCCCAAATCTCAGGGGTGGGACCGGGCGATCTCCTGTCCCCTCTGTCCCCGCAGCTCCGGGCTGCCCTCGGTGGCACCGCGCGGCGCTCGGGGCCGGCTGGACCGGGAATCTCCTGCTCGGAGTGGCCGTGGTGGCGCTGGGCTGCTCGTGTGAGTGCGGCCGTGGGGACACGNGGCACTTCACAAACATTTAATAAAATACTTATAACAGTATAAAGAATACAACGATAGCAGCAACGTTGGTACCATAAATACTGATGTGAGTCACACAAGGCCATTTCAGAGCATCCTCTGAGGCAGTAGGGACCCAAAAGATTGACCCACGACTGAGTTCAATCTTTAAGGAAATGGCCCCTGTGGGTTAAAATCGCAATTTTGGCATTTTTGCCACTCTGCTATAAACCAGGTGACATTGCTGAGGGAGCACCAGTTTTACATCTATACCCACATATATCCATGCACATCTGTGTGAATCTGTCTATTTACATGTAGGCTTAGTGTATAAATATGTAGTGCAAGAGAAGCAGGATGAGTCTTGGAATGGTTCCAGAATGAGAAARAAACCCCCAGCCCCAGCCCAGGCAGCCACACATCAGCTTCCACATMATCCCCTCCCCCTGCAGGTTCACCCCGTTCCGAGCAGGCACTGGAATGACCCTAAGAATTAGTACAAGGCAGACCCTGGGGCTGAGGAAGAACATCTCAGTGCTGTGGAAAAAGAGACAAAGCTGAGAATACCTAGCACAGAGAAGGGTCTTTCTCCGTCCCCTCTCATCCAAGGGGAGTTTGGGCTCTGCTGCAGACATAGGGCAGCGAATTTGAGCAGCTCTCACTGCTGAGTTTATTCTCAGCCAAGAATGCACACTCTGCATTGCCCAGGACAGGAACGGTACAAGGAGCAGCAGAGACAGCACTGACACCATAGAGGGGCACACAATGTACCCCTGTCCCCCCCAGGCCCCTGACTGGCCCCCCAGAACTCACGAGGAGTTGAAGCTGCTGCCATCCCCYCACTGCAGCTCCCAGCCCTGTCTGYGCAGCCCAAGCCAGTGAYCCTCGYTCCCACTGTGGGGGAAGAGAAACTCCTGGGAGAGAAAGAGAGGAGCTGCAGTGAGAACTGCACCCCCAGCCCCTCGCAGGGACACAAACCCAGGGCTGCTGCTGCACCCTGGGGCTCCTTCCCTGCCAGGCCCCAGGGCAGGGCTGCCCCCTGGCCCTATGAGCACCGAGCCCAGCCCAGGAGACCTCCAAGCTCCCTTTGGCCACCCCACACACCCCCTGCAGCCCCTCACTCATCATTTCCTCATCCAGGGATGCCCCGACCTCGAAGCACAGAGCCTGAGCCTGATCCCAGGTGCTCTCATCCCTTGAGAGGAAGTAGCAGATCCCATTGTACCCTATCCAGTCCTAGGGACAAGCCAACAGCTCCAYCCCAAGCTGGGGACCYTTCCCAGTGCTCCCAGTCTGCCCATGCACCCTGGAGCAGCCAGCGAGGGCTTCAGCTGGGCTGCACAGAGGTTCTGCTGGGGGATCCACCCTCAGTTTGCTTGGGTTTGTTCKTCCYAGCCTGGGAAACTTGGCTGGGAAGCCTTGAGGTTCTTGGCCTGCTGAGGAGGCCTCCTCTTTCTCCATCTTCCAATTATTCCCAATTCCACACTTTCCCCTCCACTTGGCATTCCTGGGCTGTGCCTCYSTGAAGGAGGAGAGGAAGGTGGAAGATGCTGGAAGATGCCAACCCCTCCTTCTCAGGTGGGCTCAGGTGGTCTTGGATTTGGGGAAGGGAAGAATTGGCCACCAAAAGGGCACATTCCCACTTTGAAGAGCCCTTTTGTTCTGGGATCAGTGTCCCTTTGGCTGCAGCAGCTCTGGGGCCACCAGAGGCAGCTGCCACASGACGCCCCTGTGCCACCCTCTCTGTGCTTTCACACTGCTGACCACAACAGTCTCCCCCACTCTCAGRAGGGACAGCAACCACCGGGGCCTCAAAGCCATTTATGGGATGGAAAAACAGCTTTGGGTGATGTTTGTTCTCAGGAGGGGACGGAAATGGGGGGGTCAGGGCGGAGGAGCTGCGGAAATGGGGCCCTGCTTTGGTTGCAGAGTCAAAAAAGTCACCTTAGCCAGGCTACTGTCTCCTAAATGGGGATAAATTCCTGATTTTTGAATGCTTCCATAGGTCCTGGAGGGAGGTTCAGCCCCTCTGCAGACTCAGATGAGCAAATCTCCCAAATGCACCATAAACAACAGTGCYTCACACCTTTATGCCTTYAATTCCTGTAATTTTGGGCTATTTTCTACCTTTACTGCCCCAATGATTCCAGTCCCATCCAGGTTTACAARAGGAGCAGCCAACTGTCTCACARAAGCAACCTGAAAATRAGAAAWGKATGAAAACCAGATTTTTTKAAATGYTGGGAACATCCTCCATCCTTTCCCCTTGAATTGGAACCCCATTTCCAAAGAGACTCCCTGGTTTTTGGGGAT
>NW_026624690.1:7777-11500 GCF_030028575.1 Malurus melanocephalus | reverse complement strand
ATTACAGTTTAGCCTACTTTACATCTTTTCTCTCGTTCCCATCTCGCCCGTCCCGCGGAGCGGCTCCTCCAGGGACCCGGGGTGGCACAAACTCCTCGGGGCTGCTCCAAAGGGCCCTCCCCGCTGCTCCCCGAGGCCTCCCCGCTGCTCCCGGGGATCGGACACCGCAGGCGACCCCGGACCTTTCTTGTTCCTCTCCTTCCTGCCGGGATTCAGCCCCCGCCGCCGCCTCCCGGCTCCTTCTGCCGCTCCTGCCCGGCACCGACCGGCGCTGCCGCTGACGGGGCCGGAGCGCGGCTGCCCCGCGCCTCAGAGCCGGACCAAGCCGGGCCTTCCTTCCATGGGGGATTGGACAGCGCTTCCTTCAGAGCTGGAAAGCAAAATCCCCGCCCGCCCCACGGCCATTCCCGCTGCCTTCCACAGCTCCAGCCTTGGCCCTCTCGTCCTTTTCTTTGCACCAGCTCCTCTCGGCTCCTCTCCCTGCCAGCGCGGAAGAAGATTTCACCTACGGGCATCCCGTTCCTCCTTTCACTCTGTCCCATTTTGTTCAGTTCGTACTTTTGCGGCAGCCACAAGCTACTTCCATGGATCTGCAGGGACTGCCCACGCTTCTCTCAGTCATCCCTTGCTCCGGCCTGGGGTCCTGCCAGGACTGCAGAGGTGTCCGCGCTCCATCCCGGATTCGCCCACAGCGGTTCCTTGGCCGCCTGCTCGAGGTGAGACATTCCGGGGCCACGCCATTCTCAGCACTTTATAGAACGGTCTGAGGAGCACCACACATCTCATGGACACGTTTATATAGCCTGTGCAAGTCCTGCCCCTCGCTCCCATTGGCCGAGTTCCCGGTCACTACTCATTCTCGGGCGCTGATTGATCAGGCAGGAGCTGAGGGATAGTGCCGCTCAGCCACACATCGCTTCGATTTCCCCCAAAAAGGGAAAACGGCCCCAAATCCCTTGGGCTGAGCGGAGGAAGGGACATGGCTCTGGCGGAAAACTCCCCAAACCGTTGTTGCTCAGGTTGGCATGAACAGACTGAACCAAACTGAGGTGGCACCCCCAGCAGCGCCTCTGTGCTGGCCCAGCTGAAGCCCTCGCTGGCTGCTCCAGGGTGCACGGGCAGACTGGGAGCACTGGGAAGGGGCCCCGGCTCGGGGCGCAGCCCCCGGGGCAGCCCCACGGCCCCCACGGCAGCTCCAAGGCTCCTCCAGCCGGGATGGANTCTCCAGCGGCAGCCGCAGAGTTCGGGAAGCTGCGGGATCGGGAATGGGAATATTGGAGACATCAACAGCACACGGGAGAACGTCTTTCGGGAGCTCAGGGAAATTCTCTGCCCGTTACAACCGCCAGGTAACAGATAACGAGGCGTCTCCGCTCAAAAAAACTTTCCCAAAATCTCGTGGCACGCCCAGACTGGAGTCCCAAGGGCAGCTCAGGATGTACCTGAGGAACGAGGTGGGGACTCGGTGACCTGACCCGGCTCTGATCACCTTTTTCCAGGGGCTGAGGGATGCAGGATCTGCCCACGAAACTGGACACTTGGCGGGACCAAGTGCTACTGGGTCTCCACTGAACAGAGCTCTTGGAAGCAGAGCCGGGAGGACTGCGAGAACCGGGGGGCATCGCTGCTGCTGCCCTGGGATCAGGGTGAACTGGTGAGGGAATGGTTGGATGGGGAGGTGGGATGGACCCGGGGCAGGGGACTGGAGGCACCCCAGGAATGTTGAGGGGGCTCCCAGAATCCTGGGATCAGCCCCCACCTCGTGTCTGAGCCCCCCCGAGTGCCTGTGGGGAACTCTGTCTGCGATAAAGATGGAGTCCGTTCTGGGGTGACTGAAGCAGCGATATCACTGCTCCTTCCCCCAGGAACTCCTCAATGAAACCCGGCAGAAATCCGGGCGCAGCTTCTGGATCGGTCTCCGGGTGCCCGCGGCCGGGATGGGCTGGACGTGGGTGAACGGCTCCCGCCTGGACTGGGACCGGTGAGTGTCGAGGGAGGGTTGGGGGCAAAGCGGGGCACCCCATTGTCCCCTGAGGGACCCCCAGGCTCCTTCCTGCACCCATGGGTGACCCAGCCTCCCTTCTGCACTTTCAGATTCCACATGAACCCCGGGGAGCAGCCTGGAAAATGTGGGGCAATCAGGAGCAAACAAACAATCTCAGAGAAGTGTGAATCAGCATTTCAGTGGATCTGCGAGCGAGAAGCCACCAGACTCTGACCTGGGGCAGGAAGAGAGGCTCGGGCCGAATGTGGGAGCCGGGCTGTGACAGGAAATTGCTATCACAGACGGGGTTCCCGGCTGTTGTGATCAGTGGCGTTCAGAGCAGTTGTGAGGTTTCCTGCTGTGACCTGAGCCTTGAGGTTTGTGAGGTTTCTCTCCAGAATAAAAGTCAGAGTGACCCTCTGAGAGAAATGGGAGGACATGGACCATCATGGGGTCAGTGACAGGTTCAAAAGTGTCCCAGATGAGTCCAGTGGGGACTGTCCCCACCTGAAGAGAACTGTAAGTGTTGATCCTCCTCCCCTCTGGACCTGACCCGTAGCAACTGCCAGGATCCTCAGGCAGTGCTGGATGGCGATGTTTGATCGCGCTTCCCTGTCCCACTCCCATCCGCTCCGGGAGACCCCAAAACCTCTGCTCCGCAACAAATTTCCCTCCAGTGCTTTTCTCGGCTGCTGCAATCCCCACCCGGTGGCACTGATCTTGGAGTGTCATGGCATAAAATCTTTATGAAAAGGGTTTATGAAAATAGTGCCGGAGAGCGATTTTCRGGAGTTTCTGGGCTTCGCGGATTCTGCAGCTCATTTGTTAACACAGGGCGGCCGAGACCCGTCAGTGCACTTTTATATTATTTATTTTATTTTATTCCTTACCTTTTATTGCACTTGCACCTCACCTATGCCTCGCTGAGGCTCCTTCAGAGACACGGGGAGAGGCGGGGCGGCGGGGGGAGCGGCGATGAGCCTTCCAGCGGCTCATTTCATTACAGTTTACTCTATTTTTTTCTTTTCTCTCGTTCCCACTGCACCTGTCCCGCGGAGCGGCTCCTCCAGGGACCCGGGGTGGCACAAACCCCTCGGGGCGGCTCCAAAGGGCCCCGCCCGCGGCCGCTCCCCGAGCTCTCCCCGCTGCTCCCGGGGATCGGACACTGCAGGCGGCCCCGGACTTTTCTTGTTCCTCTCCTTCCTGCCGGGATTCAGCCCCCGCCGCCTCCCGGCTCCTTCTGCCGCCCCTGCCCGGCACCGACCGGCGCTGCCGCTGACGGGGCCGGAGCGCGGCTGCCCCGAGCCTCAGAGCCGGACCAAGCCGGGCCTTCCTTCCATGGGGGATTGAACAGCGCTTCCTACAGAGCTGGAAAGCAAAATCCCCGCCCGCCCCACGGCCATTCCCGCTGCCTTCCACAGCTCCAATCCCATCCCTCTTCCTCTCGCCTTTACTTTGCAGTGGCTCCTCTCAGGGCCAGTGAGGAGGAAGATTCATCTCAGGTTAGAGGCAAATTTAGGAGAAAACGCTCTGGAATGAACGCTTCCTCCAAACCAAAAAGTTCCCACAACCTCTAAAAGACAAGGGCTTCAGCTTTCCCTCCCCTCCACCGACACGAAAGGAATATTTTGGATGAAAGTGAAAAAATCGGTTTATGTAACAAAGAAAGTGACGGCAGGGCATGAGGAAAAAATTAATAACAGATTTAGATAGAGATAGAGATGATAGAGATAGATAGA
>NW_026624690.1:0-6632 GCF_030028575.1 Malurus melanocephalus | reverse complement strand
GGGCCTGCACTAAAGTCTGCATTTCTCTGTAAATGGGAGCAAAGTTCTCCGGAGCTCGCGGCACGGCTTTCCCAGCTGATGCCCGGAAACACAGGCTAGAAATAAAACTCCATAGACATCTTTCTATAGAGCAGATATTTGTTTGTTGCCGTGTTTGAGGTGAGGGGGATCTCTCCACCTAACTCACCCACCTTTGTGAAGTGTTGTGCCTTATTTATACARTAAGTATTATTTAATATTGCTATGTCAGCATAACATCATCATATACGTGTCCAAAACTAATTTACATGAGGTTACCTCATGGTTATAAATAATTTTTCTGTAATGTGCTTGCGCTTTCCTAATTTAGGTGGTCTTGGGGGTCTTCTTTGATGAAGACTCAAGGTCTTCCTCACATCTGAATTTTCCAACTTTTCTTTCAAAACATGCACAGTTKTGGTGTTCCTTGGACTGTCTGGATCTAACCAGTCTAAATTCTTCATCTCGTGGCTAATGGGCTTTACATTTACSATTTTTYCATTAGTACATCTTGCTGTTTCCCAGTTAGCTACACTTACCTRTTKTCGAGGTTATCCACMTGATGAGTTTTTGCTTACTTAARCATTAAGCAACTGTTTAACTACATTTGGTTATTACATTGTATAGAAAGCTGTGATTCAGGCTATATAAGTWTTAMAAGTTATARTTCAGGTTATATAGGTATCTTATAAATAAAGCTATATAAGCATCTTGTAACTTTGACCCAAGTTATATAGACATCAACTGTTAGATATTGAACCTAGAGAATCATACCCCTGCCCCCGCCACACACACTCACAGCAGAACAAACAAACCTAAACTTCCCGCAGAAAGGGAAAAAATGGCTGGCCATGTGCAAAGGAAAAACAAATTGGTGGGCAGCTTTGTCTCAGGGGAGGAAGAGAGTCTATGCAGCTTGGGGAAGGAAAAAAAAAAGATGGGAATCTGGTGATTTTCTGATGTTGGTCTCCTCTTTTCAGCAGGTGGAACTGGTGGATTTAGAGTACTTTCTTTCATCTTCTCCCGAGGTCTGGGCTGAGATGGGGTGTCCTGTGGCTTCCCACTGATGGTCTGATTCTCGGACTAAACTAAGCCAAACAGTCCAAGAAGAAACAACAAAAGCCACCAAAAATGGCTACTGCAGTCCAGGGAAAGAAACTTCTTTCCTAAACTAACAAAAACCAACCTAGGTAAAAGYAAAAATGTAACTTCATCTRTGCTGCAAAACCCTAGTACAGGGGAAGGAACTTTGAATAAAGCCKGAGCTGAGCTCCCCTGGGTCCTGTCTYTCCTGCAGACTCACCTTMAAGCTACAGGACCCATTTCTGGGCATAAAGCAGACAATCAGGAGTGGAGTATCACCATAAATTCACCCCAAGGTACATATATACCAAAGCTACAGTTRTTCCTGGAAATGAAATGATAAGGCATAGTGTGGTATAAAACATGTGAAGTGTTTCTTCTTTGTCCCTTTGGGTTCAGATTTGCACCTGTAAAAGATCAGAGAAAATAACTCAGTTCTATCTCAAACCACTTTAGAAGGATGGGATCTACTACTGATTTTATACTCTTTATTCTGAGCATCTGTTGCTATTCAARTATATTTATTCAATGGAGTTTTAAAAACTGGTGGCACCTGGCCAATGGTGGGGAGTTTCACCAGCATGGGCTGTCCTGGATACTCTGTGGGAGTTCTAGGATTAGCTGGATGCAGAGAATTGGGAACTATTGTGGGGGCAGTGTAACAAAAGGCAGTAAGTCAGGGGCATCCGCCAACCCCCCATCAGTCATTTATTTTGGTCTCTGCATCCCAAGTGTAGTCTGCTSATCCAGGTTCATGTGTCTCGAGAAGCTGTTTTAGTGGACCATTGTGAGGGTAATAGGGGGTGTGGAATACCCAYTGTATACCTTCAGCTTTGACCCAATCCTGTACTGCATTTGCAGAAAAGTGACTGCCATTATTGGATTGTATTGATTTAGGCTTTGGCAAACAGCTGCAAGTTCTTAATAGTATTTCCCCAGCTGCTTTTGATACAGCTGCAGCTTGTGTCAATCCAGAAATTATTTCTACTCCAACAAGTACATATGTTTTCCAGTTTGATTTCCTGGRAGGGCCAATGTAATCTACTWGCCACACATCCCACCATCCCTTTCCCTTCCTCAAGTGCAGTRGAGGGWCTTGTAAGGAATGCCATCAAACCAAGTGTGACATTCCCCACATGCGGTTATTACAGCAGAACATTTTTCTTTAGTTACTGGCCATCCTCAACTGTTGGCTTCCTGCAGTAAATCCTYAATYCCTGAGTGTTCCTGTTTGCATGTAACCATTCTAATAAATGCTCCCAACTTTCATTTTCCATTTTTACTGCCAAGGGCATTAAACATTTTAGAGAATCCACCTGGGTTGTTAAACTGGTCTGAAAAAGTGTAACTATCCTGGTGGGCTGCAACCCCAGATATGGTTGCACCAACAAAGACATAGTGATCTTTAGCATTTCCTAGAATATCCTCCCAGTTTCCTCTTTCCCAAATTGGAACGTGGTTGACATCCCAATTGTTTTGTTCCCAGAAAGGGAGCCACTCTGTACATCCTTTGAATACTGCATACAAGTCACTAKAGATGTATAGGGGATGTTGATTGCACACCTTCTGAGTAMTGACACTCCAAACTGCCACCATTCCCCCCACTTGCWCTACCCTCTCCCTCTGAAACAATTCTGTCCCTCTCACCATCCACCTGGAGGGCTACTACTCTGTATTTCCACAACTTCCCCTTCCTTTCTGCCGATGCATCTGTGAACCAAATATTAGTTAGGTCAGCAGAATACGGAAGGGTGGAGTTAATGACAGAGGGAGGRGGTTTAGTGTCAAGAGATTCGGGAASAGGGTCTTGAATTTCTAGCAGTTTAGGGTTCTCCCTTCAATTTCCCTGCTCAGAGAACAGTGCTCAATTTGGGCATACCCATTTCTCGCTGAGCAACTCCTACAGGTGGCAGGGGGTGCCGCTAAGTACAATCTTCAGCATTCTGAATAGTGACATGAGCAGGGTAGGCTGTTGGTGCAGGATCTTTTCCTCTTCCTGCAATGATCACAAACAGCCCATTTTCCCAGTCAGAGTACCTTCTTTCAGCATCTTTGAARCTCCTAGAATAGAATCCAGTGGGGTGAGGGGGACCCTCATGTCCCTTTTGCCTCATGTGCACTGACAAATGGGGGAAGGCAAAGCCCCATTCTATGAGGACAGGATCTGCAGGATGCAAAGGACCCAAAAGATTATGCATGTCAGCTTCAAAGGTTAATCATTTCAATGCCTCATTGTGTAATGTAGCCCACTCACATTTTGCCTTTTTAGGGCTGCACAATAATTGAGAAGTCAGGAATATGTTTTATCCAAAAGACTAATATTCCCAGTACATGCTGCAGTTCTTTCTTATTCTCTGGTACCTTTACTTATTCCAGYGAGGTTAATGTTTCAGCAGGGAGACAAATAGCACCTCATTTCCACCAGATACYCAGGAATTTAATTTCAGRGGAGGATGTTGGATTTTCTCTTCTGGCGTTTGTAAGCCCACACTCTCGAGATGTTTAATAATGTGGTTCCTCTCAGTGTCYGGRCCCCCGATTAGTACATCATAAATGYATTGATAGATACTTACTTCCTTGTCTATTGGGATTACAGACAGTTCTTGGGCCAGGGCGTAATATGCCAGTGTGGGAGAGTGCCAATAACCTTGTGGTAATCAGGTAAACATGTATTGTATTCCTTCCCCCCAAAAAAAAACAAAGTATTCTCAGTCGTTTTCCTGAAGTGGGACCATAAAGAACATATTTTTAACATCAATGGTGACTAAAATCAAATGAGCTTATTCCTCCTGTTGTGGATATTAATTCAGCAATGTTAGGAGCTGCTGTCGAAGGTGCTGTGTTGGCATTTGATTTCCTGTAATCTACTATCAGCCTCCATTTCCCATTTGACTTTYTTGCTGGCCATGAGGGAACATTGTGTGGGGAATGAGTGGGAACAATTATCCCATCTTCCCTTAAATCTGATACCACAGGAAGTGATGATTGAGACACAGACTCCACGTTGGCATGTGAAGACGCGAAGACGTTTATTGTGCAGTAGTAAATTCTTTATATATCGTAAATTAATCTGGAAGTGATTCTACACTACAACACACTCCAATCAATTATCTTGTCTCAGATTATTGCCTTTTATGGTACGGGGTAAACAATACCTTTTACAGTAGCGGTGTTCTTTTAGACTTGTGTGAACTGGTAGTTACAAACTTTTCTTGTGGCCTATCTACTTCACTCGTGATCAGTGTGTTTACTAATTCCAAGGCTTCTTCTGCACCAAGGACAGGAGATAGGCCTGAACTTTCAAGGTCTGTTGTTCTGCTGTTACCACTACCAATATTCTGTAACCCTACAACGGGAAAAATCCCTTCTCTGGCCCCCAGCRGAAAAGGGTAAGGTTTCACATTAGTTACTTTGAAGGAGGCAGAGTTGGACAGTTTGTAGCAGACAATGTGATGAGAAATTCAAAMCAAAAGTCCACTGCTTGCCCTTGTCACTGGTCCAGGACATGCCTTTTAAGATGCTGTCAGAGAGTGAAACAGTTCGTGCCTCAAACATTGATACAAAGTTTTATTCATTAYAACAAAAACTGTGTAAAGAAGCTACAAYCAAAGAARCCTCCCTGAAGATCGTGGACTGGGACTTTGGACTGGAAATGAAGCTGCTCAGATAAGACTCTAATTGCTGTTCAGTCATCCCAGCCTAGRGAGAAACAAACAAGTCTGAGGGAAAAGAGATCCTTCCCTGGCTGGATTTGGGGTGTGGGAGACCACAGCCCACAGAAGCCGGGTTTACACAGAYTCCCCCACCTCAAAACAGGGGGACGAAGCTTTGGGTGTGACCTCTGGTCAGAGGCACTGAACACCTCTCCTCCTTTACACAGACTGGCCCAGCTGTGGAGTCCCCAAGCCCACAGGCCACATCCATGGGACATTCACGTGAGAGGCAGCTGAGGGGGTGTCACAATCCAGAGCCACCCCCAAAGCASTCCCCAGAGGCCTCGCACTGCAGGGCTGCACAGGATGGAACAGACCCAGAGTCTGCTGCAGGAGACTTGTCCCCTCCCCCGGGGACATGCCTGGACATTGCCACCTGACCTGAGCACTRTATTAACCCATGGCATTCTGTGCTTTCAGGGGGACCGTCACCACCAAGGAGAGCAGCTGGAGAGGATCAATGCAACATCGTTGGGATCCATGGATGGCGATATTTTCTTTATTCGACCTCTGTCAGCCTCGTTATTCCCCCCATCACCTCTTTTTCTACTTCTCCTTTTCTTTTCCTCTCTTTCCTTCTCTCATATTTACTATCAAATATAAACCCACACTATTGACTGGCATATGGTCTCATTCGCACCTTAATTTGTGCAGAAGTATTTCAAACAACCTTTAATAATTGGATCATAACAGATGTTCAAGCCTAGCAAATTAACAGGGAATGGACCAGTACCCATTTCAGCCCCTGAGGATGAATCTTTATATTTTGGAGTGGCTTCTGGCTGCATCTTGATGTTTTGGGAGTTTTAGAGCTGCGTCTTGAAGTTTTGGGTATTTTTGGCCTGAAACATGGTGTTTTGGAGGTTTTTACCAACACAAGATGCCTGGTGACTTCCTGAGATGGATTTGGGTAGGAGGAACCCCAAACCCAAGCCTCTCACTGCTTGTTTCTCCCCGCAAGCCAGGATTTGTCATTCCCAAGCCTTGGGCAGATGGAGGGAGGAGGAAAAGTCCCAGAGATCCCACACAAGGAGCGACTTCAAAGCCAGCCCAGGGAACTCTAAGGAGGAAAGACCCTCCCTGCTCCAGGAAAGCAGCCAGAGATCCAGCCGGAGCTTGGAGCTGGGGGAGAAGCCTCTGGGGAGAAGCCCCCCAAGTGCTTGGAGTGTGGGAAGGGCTTCGGCAAAAGCTCCAACCTGATCAAGCACCAGAAGATCCACACTGGGGTACAATCCTATGAGTGTGGGGAATGTGGGAAGGGGCTCAGGTCAAGCTTCCACCTAAGCCAGGACCAGAACATCCACACTGGGGAACGGCCTTATGAGTGGAGGGAATGTGGGAAGAGCTTTGGGTGGAGTTCTACCCTGAGGAAACACCATCACATCCACACCGGGGAGAGGCCCTACAAGTGTCCTGAGTGGGGGAAGAGGTTTCAGAGCAGCTCCCATCTCATTAAGTGTCAGCAATTCACACAGAGGAGAGGCCCTTCTACTGTCCCAACTGCAGGAAGGGTTTAAACCACAACTCCACCCTCATCTGCCACACCAGAGAGAGGTCCTACGAGTGTCTCAAGTGTGGGAAAAGCTTCTCCAGAAACTCAACCTTGACCGTACACCAACAGAGGRACCGGTACAGGAAGCCTTGCAAATGCCCCATGTGTGAGAAGAGCTTCGTGCACTTCTCCAACTCCATCCCCTGTGGGAGGATCTGCGTTGGATGATCCCCAGTGGCCCCTGTTGGACAGAGCCCTGGTGATCTGTGGTCCTGGTGATCCCTGTTGGGGAGACACCTGGCTGGGGGGCTCCACATCCTCCTGGC
>NW_026624689.1:34307-35626 GCF_030028575.1 Malurus melanocephalus | reverse complement strand
CAAGAGCTGTTCAGATTAATTTTGCTCCAAACCATAAGGGTAAGAAAGCGGAGGTTCACTGCTGATGCCACATTGTGTTTGCAATTAGTCTAACGTTATAGTTCTTGAGTTTGTATTAGTATTAGTTAATGTTGGAGGATGTGTTTCTGTGGAAGGCCAGAGAGTAGACAAATTTTCATTTCTAACAATTGAAAAGTAATATAGATATATTAAATGCAATTGTAGCTCTGCACATAAAAGGTTTGTTTATAATGATAAAGGTAACAGAACCGGATTGCAAAAAATTGAGAGGTGAAAACAATGGTTGAAAAATCAAGGGAGAAATAATGTCCCTCAAACCCAATCTGAGGCTCTTACATCCACAGAAAGGAGAACCCTCAGGCCTTGAGAACAACAGGGGACTTTCTCGACAAACTACAATCTGGTGGATGGGAAATTGCTGGCACAGTGTGTAGGATCAGGACAGTGGTATTACTGGATGAAAACCATGACTTTGTGAGTATCCTGCGGCCGGGAGGAGTCCCAGGAGCATCGGTGCAGTATCATCCGTGGTGCAGGGACTTTCATTATTGGTTAAAGGACCCTGTACCTGCCTGGTGTCCGAGGCTGCTCGCTGGGTGGGTTGGCAGCACTGGGAACAGCGGCACTGCCTCTTACTCCTGAGCTTAGAAATTAAAAAGGCCTACTTTTTGCAATAAAGGGACTCCTCTTTGCACCTGCCTGGGGTGCCCATATTATTCCTCATCATCACAGTACAGAAACAGGTTTTCAGGGATTATTCCTCCTCAGATTAATTTTGTTCCAAACCAGAATGGAAGTAAGAGGTGGTTTACTGCTCATGCCCATTTCTGTTTGCAATTGGTCTCTTAGTTATTAATTATTCATTAAAAATGTTGCAGGACTTGTTTATGAGGAAGGCCACAGAATAGATGTCATTTTTAGTAATTAAGAAGAAATGTATACATTGTTAAACCATTCTAGCTCTGCACATAGTGCAACTTCTCCATGAAGGTTTCATAGCCAGCAGAGGTGTCAGCAGTCTTAGCAATAGAAATGCTGCACTGCACTACTGGGCATTCTCAGAAATCAGCCAGTCCAACATTAAAGGAAGATCACAATAGAAATAGAAAGCCAACACACCAGGTTTGCAAGAATGTGAGAGGATTTAAATTATAGTGGAAAAAAGCAAACTAAAAGCAATCAGAACTGGCTATATTTATTAGGTTGCTCCAAGTCAATGAGAAAAATGTTCATGACATTTCTAAAACTAATAAAGGAACTGTATAAAAGTATGCCTGTCCTTGTAAAGAAAAGGAGTA
>NW_026624689.1:32579-33622 GCF_030028575.1 Malurus melanocephalus | reverse complement strand
TGCCTTCTCCCCCTTTTTAGATGAACCCTGGTCCCTGTCCTTGGCCAAGAGCCCCTGGAGCACTAAGGCTGCAGGAAAAGCTCCTGAACCCATTGTTATAAATACATATTATAGTTTTGGCTTTCATRAATATTAAGATGAGTGCTATGTGTACAATATTGTCTTATTTGTAGAAGAAGTTTAGTTATGCAGACATAGTTGTTCTTTTSTAACTCAGATATAGTTAYAGAATACTTGTAGTTAAAGTGAAGTATTATGATTTGTGACTTAAACATTTCCACAAAGGATATTTTTCATATTATAGCAAAACTATACAAAACCTGCAAGGAAAATCATCAAAAAAGCCCTGGCAGCAGTTGTCCTTAGAGATAAGAAGCAGCTTAGAGCTGGGGAAAAGGATGCATACATTCACAAAGAGATCACGATGTTTAACACCTTAGGGGTGGGGAGGCCATCGCCCCAGGACTAGCAGCTGCCAGGCCAGCACAGACCCTGACAGCAAAAAGGTGGAGTGACAGGAACAGAGGCTTTGGGATGTGTAGTGAAAAGTCTCCAGTCAAGAGAGCTCATGGAACATCCAACCTTCAGACAGCCATGTCTGCAAATGGACAGGGCAGGGGTGTCGTGACCCATCAGGGGCCCTGCTATGGACACTTCTCCATCAACAAGGACCATCTGCTGAAACTGCAGAACAGTGGCCACACGCACACGACCCCAGGGGCAGAAACATCATCACTGCTCATGCTCTAAAAAGGCGGATCCATGTTAAACAGTTCCTGGAAAGGTTTGAATATGCATAAATGCCTATGAATAAGCATTAGGCTGATGCAATACGAAATGTATTTAAAGATGTCTCCTGTCAGTAGCAGGTGTGCCTCTGGCAGATTGCCAAGCACCCGGCATCTTATCCTTTTGCTTTTATGTACCCTGTTGTCATTTATTAAAACCTTTTAAATTTTAACAGGAGGGTGAACCTCGTTTTTCACAGCCATGACCATGGAACAGCTTCTGGGAAAGCTCTTTGGGTGCTGCAGTGCTGCTTC
>NW_026624689.1:28268-30364 GCF_030028575.1 Malurus melanocephalus | reverse complement strand
CAGTTTTAAAAAAAAGGAACAGCACTAAAATGTTTCGTTTCAAAAGTATACTTTACCTAACATGACAATTTTTATTTTCCCCTGAACCTTAATTCTAAATAGAATTTTTTGTTAATAAATACATTGGAAACCTAAGACTTAAACATCTTTTGATGATGTAGTGATGATAATCAAGAAATTCTTCTTTTGATCCATCTATAATACCTAATCACGATCTTATGCCATTTGCCAGTTCGTTTTATAAAAATTCCACACCTTTATTCACATTCCCAATTTTGTAGTTTAGTTCTGAAAATCAGTTTATTAGAACTGAACCACGCAGCAACTTGCTTTGACTCTGATGGCACTTTTCTAACATGACACTTGTTTTTTATCCAATTTTGTTTGAACAAATAAAATGCTGGGGCAAGATGTTGAGCTGTTCTTGTGTGCCAAAGTAAATAAATAAAAATCCATCTGTTTCATGAGGCCAGATTGTGTTGAAGGGCAGATGAGTGGAATTATGAGGTGGCTAAAACTCAAATATTCTTGAAGCCATAAGGCTGAAGTCTGTCTCCTCTCATATGCGAAGAAATTAAAGAGAAAGCAAACCAAATACCATTATGAAAGTTTTGCCTTATTTTTGGGTGCACAAAGCAGCTCAGCTGCCTGCTGGTGCACGCAGCCCATGCATCAGCTGCTGAAGCATGAATTTGTTTCACTCCTCAAATGAAGCCGAAATCACTTTGGGAAAGTGGTGAACCCATACACATTCATGGTGTCAAACATGTTTTATATTCATGTCTGTTGGTGGAACTTGTGCTGCCTGATTAGGCAGCATGTCCTTGGGTAAGGTTGATTCTGTTTCTGGTCTGACAAAGTTATTTCTATGGGAATTTTTTTTTTCTTCATACATTCTATGGAATTTTTGCCTTTCTGGTAAATGTGGCTGGTTTTACTTTATTTTTACCATTGTTTGGGGAATTATGAGCAGAAAAGGATAGCGATCAGCCTAGGCATGAACTATGGCAAAGCCTCCTCCAGCAGTAATAGTAAAATTTCAGGTGAGTCCACAGTACTGTGGTGTGAATAAACACAAATGCTGCCTGGTCACTGATCAGGACTCCAGCCTCATGCACAGATTCCTACATGGTCTTCATAACTCAAAAATCCCTTCAGTTCAGGCTTCTGGAGAATCTGTTCTTTGCCTGCTTTGAGATGGAGTTTGCAGATGCTTGAATAAAAGCGTATTTCCCCAAATTTTTCTGGAGGCAGGCAATCTATGAGATTTTGACAGGCTGTTTTTTGTGAAGTATGGTAGCAGGGGAATTTATTATCCACACCCATCATCTACCCACAAAGCTCCCACCTAACATGGGTAAGCACTTCTGTGATTTTTCTTCTTTTCAGGCTAAATTGTGCATAGTAACTCACGTCCAGCAATCTACAGCTGAGCTAGAATTAGATTTAGGAAAACACGTGCTGTTTTTAGGAATCACTTCAGCACTTTCCCAGAGCATGGGCCTTTGGTAGTGCTGCTGTTGGGATGCTCTTGGCTGATAAGACAAGGGAGATAAACCTTGAGAACATTAATCCTGCCACAAGGAGCATCAGCTGCATCATAAATAGGAAGGTATCACACAGCTGAGATTGGTTTCAAACCATCAAGGATGTTTTAAAAATCATATTCCATTGATATGTCTGTGTATGGCCTACAGTCTAAATAAGTTTTATTCTCCCTAATCCCTAAGCTGAATCCAGTGGTGACACTATTGAGCATTGTCTGGCTCTGGGCTCTCACTCCCTCCATCCCTGCCAACCCTCTTTCCTTCCAGAAAATGGAGAAGAGGGAAAATCTATTAGACTATAGTAATTAAAATTTTTGAGGGTGTCTTTCATTTCTGTCAGAATTATTTACGAAATTTACTGTGTAGGGTAAAAGAGAATTCAAATAATATAATCAAATGAATGTAACAACACTTGAAAAATAATTTGAAAATGAAAATGAGGTAATGCTATTAACTGAAAATAATTATTCTGGTTTATTTCACACTTTATGGAATTCCCCACTGCCAGCAACTGTTTATTGGTTTGCTTTATGAACTTATAGCAGAAGC
>NW_026624689.1:19892-25568 GCF_030028575.1 Malurus melanocephalus | reverse complement strand
CCAGATGTGAGGAAAGACAGCTTGATACACACTCATGCAGCTGCAAATCATCCTCTTCCAGGATCTCAGCTGAAATACTAGGAAAAAAAAACCAAAAACCAAACAGCTGAAGCCATGAATATAATAAATGCTGTGCTGCAGAGCCCAGTGAGAGGAGCAGCACTCCACAGTAGCCTCTCTCCCCACCTCTAAGGAGGATGATTTGTTCTGTGCTTGACTCTCACCATCTGAGAAGGGCAGCACTGAGAGGCACAGTTCTCCATCCTGCCTGTTAGGGAGATCTTTGTTTCAGGGACTCCAATTTGAAGGTGTCTTTGCTMAATAATGTTTAATGGAGAAGGATAAGTCTTCTGATAGAAACCATTAGTGATGGCCCACTGAGATTCAAGGAGAAAAAAAATCAGAATTGCTGCTTTTGTGTCACTGGTGTCTGCTCTTTCATTGAAAATGTACTCCTTTGTTTGTAATAAACCTGACACTGATTTCCCAAGGTGAGCACTCAATGCTGCCTTTTTCCAGTTATCTCACTCACTGATSAGTGAGTTTCTCTTAAAAAGAAAAATCTTGTGCTTGCTGCTTACCCTCCAACCATGTCACTGACAAACCAGGTTACAACTCATCTTCCATTAACTTCCAGAAAAAGAAATTACATGCAGAAGGACAATTTTTGTTTAATTGTAACTTTGGGAGTRTTTTTTCACAATTTCTACCCATTTATTGTAGTCATATTTCACTGTCATTGATGAAAAGAAAAATTTCAAGAAAATTTGAGATGCTGCGGTTCTCTGTAACAGCTAGAAGCTCATCCTCACCTCTTTTTCACATTTATTTCTGACAATGTCTGACTTTTTTTTTTAATTTGGAAAAAAAAGGCATCTTTTGCAAGGCAAATGCAGAAATGCCCCACATCCTCGCAGCACATTATCAGCAGCTAAACATCATAGTTATGAATAATTCCAGCTTGCCCATGCCCTGGTATTTTCACTTCTAGGCAGGGCAGCCATGAAAGCTGAGCAATGGGTTTATAAATGCCAGTATCATTCACAAAATTCTGCCTTTCCAGGATGATTACTTCACCTCAGCCCTGAAGGGTGCTATTTCATTTTGACATGTGTTCTAATCTCAGCAATCAAGAAATTTGTTGCTGTTTTCTGTGTCACCACAAATCAGTTGGGGTAATTTTGAAACAGATTTCAGTGGGGGAAATGCAGAGCGGGAGCATCCAGGATTCCCAGACTGCCTGCCTGCTGTGTACCCACTGCTCCTCTGCACTGTGAAGGATCACATTTTTCAGCTCTTTTACTGCAAGTGACACAGACTGGCCCACAGCACTGGAGCACCACTGTTAAGAATAATTTCACCATGTCTGACTTCTACCACAGCCAACCTTTTAAAAATCCTTCAATGAAAGGTGACAGGTATGTGGTACTTCTTCCATATGGAACAAATTTTCCACTATAAATTCACTCACATTTATTGGTAAACCTCTGTCCCTTGTGAAATTGGCCTCTTAAGCATTTCATTCTCTCAGAGAATGGTGAATAGCTTTTTTTTAAGGCACAAGTACCCTGTTTCACTGAATCAATACACATAAGGGCTGTTACTGATTCTGTGTTTTGATGTAGGTTTATGTCCCATATTTAATGACCATCTGTCACTGTTGAGAACTGCAGACATAGCAAGAAAGTTGCTGTCCAGAAATGAAAGATAAAGGGAAAATAGTCTTTTTCTTGGACATGCTGTGTGTCTTTGGAATTCAATATTGGACAGAACAGGAGAAAAGAGAGGAGAAAATAAGAAAAAATCACAGGTATATTGTATTATCACTATATTTAGCTTACGGCTAGACAGCAAAAAACCACAGACTTAAGAACTGTTCATTTCCCATCCTGGAAGAGTTTCTTGTTCTTTCCTCTGGAAATAGAGTGAATATACATTGGGTAGCTGTGTTTCCTTTCTTATGGGATACTTTTATTTGTGAAAAAGCACAGGGGGCTGATGCAGAGAAGTTGTCAGGGACGCTGAGTGCAAGGGCAGGGAAACCATACAAGTGGCAACAGTGGAAATGCACTGACCATTCCTGTGCCAGGTTTTGTGTATCAGGTGCATTTGTTTGCAGCATGGCAGTCACCAAATAAAAGCATGGAATCCTCCTTGAAACTTGGAAGATTTTGTTCCTCTTCTGTATCATTCTCCTGATGAACAGTAAGGAGTGTTGCTGTGTTCCAGTGGGATGGTCACAGCCCTTTAAATGTAGTTTGAAGGCTTCCTATGAGGTCARTGTYAAGGAGAAAGCTCTAGGATAAGGTTATATTGTTAGTTCTAGTTGTCTTTTAAAGAATTTTGCATTTTTAATGGTTWTTAGAGAAGATTAGCACACCAGACTCCTAAAATTTGTAAAGTCAAACAGCACATGTACATTTTCTGCCTGTGGTAGTGAGTGACGTAAAAAAGATGATTTCTGGTTTATTTTATAAATTGAATAGGTGGGGTACTAGTGCCTAAATAGCACACCTAAGTATTGCAATTTTATGTGAAGTTAATAATTAAAAAAAAAAAAATCACATCTAAGAGGGTCTCCAAACCCACACGTAAATAAAATAGGATTAGGTTTATCCTGAGCCATTTTGGYAACTGYTTGACAGCACCTGCTTGGAGATTTAAAACTGGAATTATGACTTAGGAAAMAGATCAGCCTGTTAGTGGAATTACTGCTCTGGAGATTCAGCTCTGACAAATCATATCAGCTCTTTATGGTGTGTGGTGAAGCAGCAGTGACCCAGCAGAAGGTCATCACACCTGAATTGATTGTGAGTTTAGGTAATTCATAGCAGGGTTTTCGAATCATTTTGTTCCCAGAGGTTTTCTGCTATTACTGAGGGCTTTCAGTTGATACCAGGTGATATTGGGGATAAGACTTGATTATATTAATTAATTACATGGATAGTGGGGAATTAGTGCACCTTCAGTGCATGTTCCTGCTGTGGATGACCAGACATAAGCATGTTTTGTCTCAAACATTCTGATTGTAATGACAGAAAAAAAGTGATTAGAAGTGAGGGTCTGTTCTGCCAATTGACAGGGGCGATTTAAAGAATGCAAACACCAATGGAAAGAATGGTCTTCCTATACTATGATTATTAAGGCAACACAAAAATAAAATTGAATCCAATAAAACTACACTCTTTGCTTTAGCAGCAAGCAAAAATAAGCAAGGTAATGCCCCTAATAATTACCATACAAGAGAAAGATTCATCACCAGTGGCCTGAACACTTTACCATCATCCAGAGTCCGCAGTTCACAGCGAAAACCCCGAGAATCCTTCCTGGCACTGGGAAAATCCTGCACAGTGCTGAAGTCTCTAGGTGAGGTCTCCAAATTCATCCTGAATGTGGGTCCAGCTTTTATAGGCCCAAATCAACAAATCAAAGTGACTTGATTAAATTTTTAGCACAGAAACTCCTGGATCTGATGGCACGCTTCCCAACCAGCCAGGGCAGGCCTTGGCCAGAGCCCAGGCCTCAGCTGTGAGCATTTACCTTTAAAATATTCTACAAACATAACCCTGCTTATGTCAATTGGGAAAATTTCTTAAAATGATACCCACACAAGGTTATGAACAGCTGGCACAAGCAGCCCAGTCCCCTGTTTTTAGTGAATAATCCCGATGGTGTCAGTCCCTGATGCGCAGGGTCCATCCTGAGTCAGCTCCACCCTCAGCTCATCGGGCTCTGGACATGGTGCAGCGCTGTCCTCAGCCAACTTTCTGCTCTGCCTGGAGGCTTCAGCCCCGTGCCCACCCTCAACTCACTCCCTGGAGCAGGGCTCAAAGGGCTGCCTGTGAATGTGTGACAAAACAACACAAAAAAATCCACTGTACATGAGAGGCTGCGCCAGGTTAGCTGTGAAAGGGAGTGGATCAGGCCCTGTCTCTCATTTCCCTCCCTTTATCTTTTGCTTTCTTTGTCTGACAATCCCAGCTCCAGACCATCCAGGATGACCAAGATGAGATCAAGATGGGCTCTATGAGCTGGTGATATTCTGTATTCTGTCACTCCCTTCTCTGCCTTTATTCCTCTCCTCCCTCGCTTTCCCTGGCCAAAGCACGGCTGTCCTGCTCTGCTCCACACTCGCTGCTCAAGTTTTCTATGGGAGTGAGGATTTTGTGGCCATGAGCTGTGGTTTGTGAGCCAGCACCTTTGAGAAGGTCCTTGGCAGGAGCTGAGAGCTGATTGAAGTGCCCTGAGCAAAAGCAAGAGCTCCTTAGTCACCACTTGTGAAAGCCTACTGTGTAAATTTAAGGGTTGTTAGCCAGCAGCTTTTCATTGTAGAGAGTGGGCTGGCTGCTGGAGTTAAGGAAATTACATAGCAAAGCTCAAGAGCTCCCTGATACATCTCTGTGTTCTGTGTGATGAGGATTTGTAACATCACGAGCATCACAGCCCCTACTGATGTGTAATGACACGTCCCTCCCTCCACCACCTTCCTTAATTAAATAAGTTAAACAAATTAAAATCAAACAAGGAAACCTTTGCTGGTTCCTTGTGCTATGTGAATATTTCCTCCCTTTCAAATACTCGCTGGTGCCTCTTCCACAGGAATAGTGTTTCCCAGGACAAATCCTCCTTTTCTAGGGGAATGGTTGTTAACTGAAATGGATGGACACGGTACAGTCTATTCCAGGACAGTCACAGCTGCTAAAAGCTTTCCAAGTTCTGGATTGGTGATTTCAGCCAGGCTGTGGGCAAACTCAAACTCCAAACAGCTGGTTCTAGGTGAGCCTGCTCAAGCAGGACCAGAGGACCTCCACGGATCCCTCCCAACCTCAGCATTTTTGTGTGACTCTGTGCTTTGCTCTGACTCCTGAAGCGCTCGAGTACAACCCTCATTTCTGCTGGCAAGCATTATGGGGCAGTGGATGATTCCAAAATCCTCCCCTAGAACTCATCACCACACAACATCTCTGCAGCCCAGGGCTGCATATGTCAGACACAGAAGAATGAAAAGGTCATTCCCCTGCAAACATCAACTGCAGGAATGGCAGGGCAGGTCCAGGAGCCACAGGAGCTCAGCTGGCAACAAAAAATCGGCACTTCCAAGGAGAAAGCCCTGACAAAGAAACGGCTGCCACAAAGACAGGACTGGGCATGGCTTGGTTCCCTCTCTTCGTGGAGCTCAGCTGACAAGGAGTCCTTTATGGCCCGTTTCCAACACCCTTCTCAATGTCTTTTTCTTTTGTTTTCATTTTCCTGCAGGGAATCTGGAAGCCTTCATCCCTGAAGTTTGATCAGACAGACAAAACCACTATCTGAAGGAGTCAGTTCTATTTTAAACCCACTCAATCTCATTTTACCTTCTTGACTCGGAAAGGCTCATCAGTGGTTCCACCTCTGCTGGGAACTCTGCTGGTCTTTTGTGGAAATTTGGAGACAAAGCTGCAGGTGCCTGAAGCAGAAAGTTTGGAGGTAAGTAGTGGTAAGACACAGGATGGAATGGAAGGGAGCAATTGCCAAGTGTCCCCCTTAGCTGTGCAGTAAAGACGCTGCTTTGCATCAGCCCCCTGTGAGCAGCACAGTAGAGCTGCCCCCAAAGAGACTGGAGGGAGCTGGCATGAGCTGAGCTCTGAGCAGAGAACCTCTCCAGTTGACAGCTCTTCCCTTCTAAATGCCTAAAGC
>NW_026624689.1:16721-19262 GCF_030028575.1 Malurus melanocephalus | reverse complement strand
CAGAAATACACATTTAAAGGTCCAGTAGTGCACACACTATCATGTATTAAACTATAGAAATGCATGCTATACATGTGAAAAAAATCGTAAATATATACCAGTGTGTGGAAGGATGAAACCTTGCCTGCTCTTTGTCCTGGAGTTGCTTCAGGACATGAGGGTTCTTCCACAAGGCATATTCTTGTGCAAGAGTTGTGCCCTTGGCATTGCTGTGTTCGCCTGCCAGTGCTACAGATTTAGCAAATCTTTTACTCCTGATGAAAGCATTCCTCTTCACAGGAGCTGTTAGACATAAACCTACCAAGTAAGTGTATGTGGCAGACCAAAATAAAAACAAAAATTAAAACAGCAGTTCAGAAATGCAGTGAAAATTGGAAAAGGCAATCTGCTTGGCAGAGCTGCACCTTCTTGGCTTTATCATGTCYTATTTTAACATTTTGACATCCCACCTCAGGCACCCTGATTTGTCTGAAACAAATCAGTAAATCCTTGCTTGTTCCCTATTTCTCTGCCAAAACATGGGAGAACAAAGATTAAGTGCAGGCATTGAGCTCAGCTATTGTCTTCCTCTTAGTTTCCCTTATTCTTGCAGAAAATGTTCTTAATTCAGGGAAAAAAATATTGTATCCTGTAAGAATGGTTCACAAATTTTTTTCTGTTTTCCAGATGTCTTTTCAGGTTTATTGCGTGATGACTGCCAACTGTGTGTGTTCATGCAAGGTGTTATCACAAAGCTTTACTAAGATTACTTTTGTTAATCATTTTGTTTGAAGAAATGAAAATTTGTCTATACAAGCGTGCCTTTTGTTCCCCCTATCCCTCCTACTCATTTGACATTTTGTAAAAATGTTTTTGCAGTTACCCAGGATTGCAGATTTTATGCAGCACAGCTGCTRAATATCAAGGGGCACATGAAGTCATGTTGATCTAATGAGGATGGTGCTGCAACAGCTACAACAGAAAAGCTTGTAAGTAATAAAGCCCCTAATTATCAGTCTCTGCAAAATGGATTGTTAAAAAGTTTCCAATATTTTGTATTTGTACAAAGCTAACCCCAAAGAAAATGCTTCTCCTGCTTATTCCTCCTGGTGGTTAATTTTGAAATGCATAACTTAGCAGACTCTGCCTCAAATAGCAAACTAAATTAAGACTCTGACTCAGGAAAAAAACAAATTTGCATATGTTTAATACTAGGGAAAAGAGGAAACTGTTTAGTCTTGTGGGTTCATTTGAGTGGATGGAGTCAGGAGAAAAAATTACTTCTAAGCTGAAGTTCTTTAATTTGCAATAGCTTGAAATTCTGGTTTAGAAGCTCCTGAGGGGGAACAAGTTCAGGACATTTTTTGTTTAAAAAAAAGCAGCCTGTCTAACTGTTAATACAGGAAAAAAAGAAAAAGGAAATTGAACATATTTTCCCTTGCCAAGTATTAAACATTTTTTAGAAGAGTTTACATTTATGCTCAAATTTTAATAGCATCCTTGGAGTCCCTGTTAATAAAGACATGAAGTTTCCAGAATCCCGTGACTGACGTTGATTCTACACTCCATGCCATCAAGGTAACAGATGTTGTAATTGCATACATTTGTTAAATAGGAAACAGAGAGAAAAGAATTTACATCATCTAGTTATGTTCTTTTTCTATCAGTCCTTTTTATTATTTTTTTCTTCTTTTGATGACTTGGATTATTTTTCTCTCCACTATCATGGGTCTCTTAGGTACCACAACATTAAGATGAAGTTTGATCATGGCTGAGCAGAGAAGCTGAAGTGTTGTCCTGGTGACAGGTAAGAGACAGAAAGCAATTTAGAAAAAAAATTATCTTGTTTTCGTTGTGTGCCTGTGAAATTTTTACCAAAGCCTTTTAACAAAACCTCAGTTGAGTCAAAGCAGTCACCAAGGACAATTAGCAAATAGAGTCAGAGGGGAAATGAATTGCAGAAATGCTGAGGGAATGAAAGAAAAGGATGTGGGAGTTAAAAATGTGCAAATCCCATTCATCAGCAGTAAACAAACTTACAGTATTTAGAGATTTGACATAAAAACATGGAAGRGGATTTCAACCCCTCCTGTCCCCACCTCACCAAACTTCCATGTTGCTGCCTAAGTTTACTTCCCATTCTTTTCTCATGCATTCCAAAGAAGCAGAAACTCCCTTGCAGAGATGATTTTCCATGTTTACCTGAAATACAGATTATCAAGTCAGGAACAGGTGGCTGTTGGTAATTATTGATGTGAAGTAAATAAGAGGGACAACACATCAGGCACAGCTTTAAAGAATGCATTCTCTTGGCAGCTGAGTGTGAAAAGCACTTGGTGGAGTACAACAGCCCAGAAACAAAAGTGTGAAGGACTGGGAAGCAGTGAGAGAATAATACAAGGTAGAAGTAACAATAACAAGAAAATGAGGACAAACTGGGACAATTAAGAGGAGTGGGAGGGGTTCAGAGCTGCCTGTGTGTGGCAGCTGGTGTGTGCTGTTAACTTTTTAGCAACAGCAGTGGTACCATTGCTTTATTCTGTGGGTTGCCAAAAAGATAAA
>NW_026624689.1:14527-16576 GCF_030028575.1 Malurus melanocephalus | reverse complement strand
GGTAATTATTGATGTGAAGTAAATAAGAGGGACAACACATCAGGCACAGCTTTAAAGAATGCATTCTCTTGGCAGCTGAGTGTGAAAAGCACTTGGTGGAGTACAACAGCCCAGAAACAAAAGTGTGAAGGACTGGGAAGCAGTGAGAGAATAATACAAGGTAGAAGTAACAATAACAAGAAAATGAGGACAAACTGGGACAATTAAGAGGAGTGGGAGGGGTTCAGAGCTGCCTGTGTGTGGCAGCTGGTGTGTGCTGTTAACTTTTTAGCAACAGCAGTGGTACCATTGCTTTATTCTGTGGGTTGCCAAAAAGATAAAATCATAATTCTCACTGCCATCCCGGGGGTAGAAATTAGTGAAGTCCTGAAAACAAGTGAAAGTTGCCATTACAAGTTAAATTTCAGAATCATTTTGTTTTCATACCTACTAAAAGCTTTTTTCAAGGCAGGGAGAGGGCAAAGGCACCGATTAGACTTTCTAGGAAGAAAGGATTAGATGTACTTTTTTAAAAAAAAGCATGAAAATGCAGTTATAAACCATATTAAATGTCATGCTCAAACAGATCTGTGATGCAGACAAAGAGACAGAGCTGTTTGCTCGAGTTTGGCCAACATGGATCAACCATGACCCATGGAATTGGGAATTCTCAGAAACCTTCCTGGCTCTGCAGTAGCAGTGACCTGCAGCAGTCACTCAGTGGATGCTGCTGTTGCCAACACATGCATAAAGAAAACATAAATTTGTTGTAGAACATTTCCCAGGAGAGGCAAAATAATTTCATGGAGTTAGTTATTATGTGCAGACCATGTTTTATTTTTTCTTTGTTCAGGGTTGGTATGAGTTTGTGTCTGAGTAGCAAAACAAAATTGCAATTTCTTTATGAACCACAAGCCAGGCTTTTAATTTCACTTAAAGGCAGCGCAGCCAAATGAAAACACTGAAATGTACTGAGGTAAGACAGTGTCAAAACGTAACAGGAAATACTTTTCTCTCTAAGGATGTCTTTAAGGTATTGACTACCATTTTTCAGAATATCATCAGTGTGAGTAAATCTTATTCTCTTGGATCTTACACAGCTGCTGAAAGGACTGGGCTGTCACAAAGAAAACCTTCCATCTTCTGCACGAACATCAAACCTACCCAGAACTATACACATGTAGGTTTTTGGGGTTTTTTTGGGGTTATGTCAGTCACTACCAGTGTTAATCATAATTTATTGAAAGGTGTCCTGTGGCCAAGGGAAAGGGAGAGAGCAAACCAGTGAATCACAGCTGATAACCAGGTCAGGGTGACGCAGTTTCTTTGCAAATATCAAACTCACTGTAGTGTGGATCTGCAAAATCTTACCTGTAACAAGCCCAGGACTGCTTYCCTTCCCTGGATGGATTTTGGAGGTGTAAATGAGGAGCCACAGTCTGTAATTGTGCCCTGTTACTATCTGAAATTAATAACAGTGGGGATCTCTTAGCTCTGACTTCTCATACCCTGTGCCTTTCATAGTAAGCACTCAGGAGACAATTTCTGAAATAGAAATAGATTGTCCCAGGAGCTTGGTCTGATTTGTAAGACACTGATATTTCTGCTTTCCCTCAGCACAGGTGGTGATTTGTTCCCAAGCCCACTGTGGTTTTGTGTTTACTTATTTTACTGTTACGAAAGTGCTGGTGCTGTGCCCGCGCTGGAGTTGTGCTGCAAATTCAATGTGGATGGACCAAAGAATGTGCTACAGTGACACAGAACTCTGCTCCTTGGGTTAAAAAATCCTACTGCAGGTGTCAGCAGGGGTCAAGGACACTGAGAGATGAAGGTAACAGAGAAGGATCCAGGACCAAGATAACCTGGGCAGAGGAAACAAAACCCCAGATCGTGGAAATGCCTGACTTGAAGCTGTCATTAAAAGAGCATTTTTGGTTTGTGAGAACAGTTTTAATACTAGTTCTCAGCACTTTTTCATCAAGTTAGCTTCATCATTTGTTAGACAAAAATGATAAAAGGAGTGGAAAATTTAGGTGTGTTTTCTGTTATTTTGGTTCCTTATCAGTTTTA
>NW_026624689.1:9666-12331 GCF_030028575.1 Malurus melanocephalus | reverse complement strand
TGTTATTTTCCAGACAAACATTGTTCTGCTAGGGTTTTTGGTTTGTTTGGGATTTTTTCACCTCTGATTTTGGCAACTATTGGAGCAGTATGGCATGAACGTACAGCAGATGGTAAAAAGTACACAAAGGTCTTGTGATTCATTTTTAAGAGGAAAGTACATTATTCTTGCATGAAATGAAACTTTTAACTTGCTTGCCCTTTCTCCAAGGTATGTGAGATGTTCCCCTTTCACTTCCATTGCCTTTATTACTGTCATTTACTACCTGGGAGAGCAGGAAGAACTGGGACAGGATTGTTACGCTGCAGCACTCTCACAATCTCATTTTCATGTCCATCCTGGCAGAGGGCACATGCAGAGAATCTTTGAGTAGCTTTTGTTGGTTTTTTTTTTTTTTTTTAAATGAGAAAACAGCTATTGTTGGGAAGTGTTGGTGTTAAAGAAATTAAAAAAAAAGAGATTTTGTAGAAAAATGAAACCATTAAGGATTTAGGGGAAGAGCAGACATACAGATAGCCTGATGTCCTTTCAACACTGCAGTCCTTACCATGGAGCTGAAAATCAAGGACTGTGTCTAGATTAGAAAATTCAATATATTTGGGAACATTTTTACCTATTTGAGATGAACAGGTACTGGAGACCACAGCTGATCATCAAGAGCTCTCCTTGTTTCCAGAACAAGATTTTTATTAAAAAAATGCCAGTTAGTAAAGATCCCTGGAATTTTCTTGCCATCATATCATGCCCAGGAATTACAGAGTGACCTGGTGGTCAGCAGAGGCCAAAGCTGTCCCTAACAGGGACTGACCTCAGGAAAGGCTGCACAGCCAGATGGTCACCTGTGTCCAGGAATGGTCCAGCCAGCAATGAGTGTACTCAGGAGGATGTAAGCTTAATTTTCAGAAAGATGGTTGCCACATTAGAAGCCTTAGATGTTTTTATGATAAATACTCTGATCTGTAGTCATAGATGACATGCACACTTACATCTGTTTTTGTTCAGTTGAAAACATTAAAGATACTACACAAATGTAATTTCTTGAGGTTTACCTGAAATTTTTCTGTGTCTCATCAATGGAAAAAATTAGCAAGAGGGATGGAAGTGTCTTCCTGCTGTCCTAGATATGACAGGTTGGATTCCTGCTTTATACTAATTTGGGATTACTTTAAAAGTTTCTTGTTGCTTCTCATTTGAGATGGCAAGACATTTATTTGCCTTAAGACTCACTTTACACACACAATAATTGACAATAAATTTGAATTGCTTGAGGAGCTGGGTTTCCAATTCTTTAAAGGGCTTGTGGCAGGCAGGGTCTGTGCTGTGAGAGAGATTTTGTTTCACCCTGCAGACCCTGGCTACTTATGGGGCTGTGCATTTTCCTGAGTCCCAGAATTCTCCCCTACAGACCCTCACCTGGTTTTACACAAGGAATTCCGTTGCCAGGAGTAACTGGGAAATTTGTGTTGCAGAGGAGGAAATGAGAAAATTAATGGGGCTCCTTTGGAGTGCACCAGCTCGGAGTTCACCTCCACTGCAAAGGTTTCTCAGAAGAATCCCTGTAACAAAGCAACTTCCACCCACAGTTCCTCTGTTTCAATCTCCTGTTTTTCTTACTAAATATCTCAGTTCCCTAATGAAAGTGGTGGGAGGCATTTAGCAGCTGTGGGACCACTGCTCTTCCCAAAGAATGTAGCTGGGTTTTACAGATTTTTGCTCTAACATCCTGAAATGTTTAGCACTGTTGCTGTCCCTTCTGGTTTCTCCTGGGCAGCCTTGTCAGAGTGGATCTCAGTGGTTCCTTCTGTTGGGTGGTTCAGGAGATCTGCAATAAAGTGGTTTTTTATTGTTTTTTTTTTTTCATATTAAATTTATTATAGTATTTCACAGCAGTATCTGAGGGTGTTGACATACTCTGCATGTTCAAGGGGCTAGCTGAGGAGTTGTCAGCTGTGCCAGCTCCTGTCCTCACCTCCTCTAACCCCTAAAATATTATGGATATTCCAATATCAGCATGTGGGATGGTGCGTGGTGAATATGTATGTGCACACATAAATACCAATGCATATCTACAATGTTATTTAAAGCAGCTTTCTGTGCATCCTCTCTTTACAATAGAAACTCAAAATACAAAGCCCTGAGGTTCTCTGTGCATGTTGATAGGGGGAGATTCACAAAGTGCTTTATTTCCTGCAGGATGGGGATGAGCTGTCCTGTGCTGATTTATCTACCATCTGTCAAAGACTCCCAAAGCAGTGACTTCCCAACAATTGGCAGATCCTCGGAATAAGCAGGAACTTCACAGTTGACAGCAAAAATAACATAAATTATGTTTGCCTGGAGATGATGACAGACACAATATCTCAGTTTAGCTTATAGCATAAGTTACAACTCCTTGTGTTGAGTGGAATAATTTTGAGAAAATTTAGTCTGTCATGCAAATTTTTAACCTCGTCTCAACCAATTTTTTTTTCTTTTAAATTTAAGTTGCTCWGTTATCTAAAACAGAAAAGATAAGCCCACATGGGTAGCTACAGCTACTTTTAGAACCATCTCAAGCATATCCTCCTGCTGGTGCCCTAGAAATAACAGGGCTAATCTTGCTGTGAGTGGTCTTTTATCACCATTGCCTTTTCAGCCTCAGAATGACCCACTGCTTTTTATTTTA
>NW_026624689.1:6089-7484 GCF_030028575.1 Malurus melanocephalus | reverse complement strand
ACAACGTGGTTTTCCCAGGGAAAAAGCGTTCCTGGGCATTTCTCTGTCTTGCAGACCAGATTTCAGAAACCACAGAGTGAACTGGTGGCAATGTGGGAAGTTCAACTGTAGAAGTGATATTTTGTTTATCTCTTTGTGTTCTCCGTGGTTTGTGTTACCTTTTGCCAAGGATTTCAATGTTTGTCTCCACATCCCCGCAATTAACTCTATTCATGTAACCCACCACAGCTGCCATTCAGTGTAAATAGCTTTTAAAACCTAAATGTTTTTTAAAGATTGTCCTCAGTACAAGTATTTTAATAGAGGTAGTTTTGCTCCTCCCTCCTCTCCCTCTGAAAATGGCAAAGGGAGAGGAACATCTGGAAACATCTGTACAGACCACATGTGTGAATGAGGGCAGGATCCCTTCCTGCTGTGGTTCAAAACCTCCACACAACCCCTGAATTGGGGCAGCTGTGCCCCCAAAAGGCTTGGGATGGGGAGAGGGAAAGGGGAAAAGGAAAAGGAAAAGGAAAAGGAAAAGGAAAAGGAAAAGGAAAAGGAAAAGGAAAAGGAAAAGGAAAAGGAAAAGGAAAAGAGGAGGGGGAAGGGCAGGGGAAAGGAAAAATGGGAAAGGGAAAAGGACAAGAAAAAAGAGGAAAAGGACAAGGAGAAAAAGAAAAAAAAATTAAAAAGGAATAAAAATGAAGAAGGAGAAGGAGAAGGAGAAGGAGAAGGAGAAGGAGAAGGAGAAGGAGAAGGAGAAGGAGAAGGAGAAGGAGAAGGAGAAGGAGGGGAAGGGGAAAAGGGGAAAAGAGGGAAAGGAGGGAAAGGAGAGAAAGGAGAGAGGGGAAAGGAATATCCTGACTCGCAAATAACATCCAGGATCTCTTAGGAAAATGAGAAAAATTTATGATTGCAAAGGCTGTTAAATTTGTCAGCAAACCAGGGTTTTGAGCCCCCAGCTTCCACCACTGCTGGGAGATCCCTCCCTTCCCCGTGTCCCCTGCATGCCACTGGAAGATTCACAAATTGTGGCTGGGAAACACCCATAACAAAGATGTGGTTCAGAAATACTGCTCAGAAACCCTGACAGAGCATGTACATGATGGCATTTCCTTTTAAATGAGCAGGAGGAACAAGGAACAATTAAATATGAACTCATAAACAGTTCCAGTGCTGTGACACAGGTTTTCATTGTAATCTCACTGCTTTTGGCACAGTAATTGCATATTAAAGCACAGTAGAAATTCTGAATTTTAAATGAAGTGTATTTTGTAAATTGACTTCATTCAGTTAAGATATGCAGTTCTTACGGAATAATGCTGAAGGTGGAAGATGTCCTTATAATTTGTTAACCTTCTCTTTATTTTAGTGGCTGAAATTCTTTTTAAATAAGATTCTTCTAATGACTGT
>NW_026624689.1:0-1392 GCF_030028575.1 Malurus melanocephalus | reverse complement strand
GTATGAACACATCTAAATTGTGTTTTATGGCAGGACACCTGTGTGTGCCACCTGCAAGGGGGGAGAATGGTCCAGGACAGGGGGAGCTTCTGTTCATCCACCCCATCCTTGCTTCTGTTGTTTTTGTGCCTCATAATGAGAAATTCTGGCACTGAAGAAGTTTCACAACATCTCCTGTACATGGGAATGCCAAGGCCACAGGACACATCTGTTTCTCCTCAGTTTTTGTGGTTTCTTGGCTGCTTTTTGGCACATAAAATGAGATTTCAGAGTAAGAAGAGGGGAAATATGAACTAACAGATAGAAAACATCTGAGAGATAAGGCAAATATTGTTATTCTCTATCCTTGTTCTTTACTCCTGTTTGTAGTTAAGGAATAACCCTTGGAGTATCCAACTGCTGCTGGTTTCACTTCTGCCATGTGCTCTATGAATTTTACATCAAAACCAAATTTCACAGAATTTTTATTATGAGGAAATATGAAGAGAGAGAAAGAGGATGAAAATGAGGGGAATTTCCAAACCCCAGACATTCAGTAACAGTCTGAAGTGCAAAGCCACAAAAGAAGCTGCAGCTTTCTGCTCTCACTCTTCATTTTTTCATCTCTAAAGCAGAGCCTTCAACAAATGCATTTCAAAACCTCTGCCATGTGGCACAAGCCATATTTTCCTCCAGGAGGAAAAACAAATCTCACAGGATGCACATGACCTGCAACTTCTGATCTGCTGCTGCTGGAAAAATGTTTTGACTCTACAGAATTAAAATTGTAAGGTACAGACCAAGTTTTTATTAAAGAGAGGTGATAACACTCAGCCAGAGGAGACTCAGAGCAGCACAGTGCTATCCACAGCATATCCTTGTTTAAAAATATTCCCTGCTGGCTTGAATCCCTTCTTTCTTAAAGTCTCCACGTTATAATACCTAACTATCTTGAGTAATGTGCACAGATGAGCTTCCTTAAAAAGCTAAATTTCATTTCACTGCAATGACTGCCTATTTTAAGCATTTAGTTGATTAACAGCCAACATAATTTGATGAGGTGGTGATTTGAACCATCTCCTTAAAGACAATGACATAAATGTATTTTAAGAACTAGTTGTTTCAGTCAGCAGTAGGAAATGAAGACCAGCTGTGAGAATAAAATCAGTTTCCTTTGCTTCTTTTGTTTTTTTTTTTACTCCTCTGAGAAATGGTAGACATGATGCCTTAACAGCATTTTTTACTCCTGCTCAATGAAGCCATAGATGTTTTTGGTTTTTTTTTTTTTAATGAAATGTGGAAGTTTGTTGTCTGCCTTCATTCAACACATGTGGGGGAAAGTTAACCAGACTTGCAAACATCTGTTTGCACTTTATTTAGTCTGAAAGATTTAGTCTGTGTGTTCTCAGCAAG
>NW_026624688.1:33759-34910 GCF_030028575.1 Malurus melanocephalus | reverse complement strand
GCTGTGGGGCCCGAGGAGGGCAGGGCTCATGTGGTAATGCATTGAATGGAGAAATAGAGGCACTGTGAGTGGCCTTGGCCGTGGTCAGTGCATCCCAGGGGCAGTGGGACCCCAGCCAGGGCAAGGGGGGCACAGCCGGGGCACACGGGAGGCAGAGTGGTGCATGTGGGGTTTTACTGGGGGGTTGCAGTGGGGATGTGCTGTGTCTGGGGGGGTTGTGGAGGTCTCCAGGCGCAATCTCAGACAATGCCATCGAAGCCCTGGATCCCACATTTCCTGCCCGCGATCCGGCAGCCGAAGGTGAGGGCGTCCTGCAGGGTCCTGCCTGGGGATGGGGCTCGGGATGAGATGTGGCCACGCTGTGGCCGTGCCAAACTGAACCATGGCCATGCTGTGGCCGTGCCATGGCCGTGCCAAACCGAACCATGGCCATGCTGTGGCCGTGCCAAACTGAACCATGGCCACGCTGTGGCCGTGCCGTGGCCGTGCCAAACCGAACCGTGGCCACGCTGTGGCCGTGCCAAACCGAACCGTGGCCACGCTGTGGCTGTGCCATGGCCGTGCCAAACCGAACCATGGCCACGCTGTGGCCGTGCCGTGGCCGTACCAAACCGAACCATGGCCACGCTGTGGCCGTGCCAAACTGAACCATGGCCATGCTGTGGCCGTGCCAAACCGAACCATGGCCATGCTATGGCCGTGCCATGGCCGTACCAAACCGAACCGTGGCCACGCTGTGGCCGTGCCGTGTCTGTGCCCACCTTCTGCGAGCGCAAAGATAACGGCGGCGTTGAAGGTGTCCCCAGCCCCGAGCGTGTCCACGAGGGTCTCTGGGGGGAAGGCGTCCGAGTGCACCAGCTTCCCGTCGGGKCCCAGGGCATCAGCCCCCTCCTCAGCCCAGGCACAGATCAGMGTGGCCCTGGGGGAGTTTCAGGTGGGTCTGGGGTACACCCTGTGCCCCCCACCCCTCCCGGCCCCTCAGGTACTTCCCTACCCCGGCTGGACGCGCTCCCGCAGCCCCCGCAGCGCCTCAGGGGCCGATTGGTACCCGAAATGCCKGGCCAGGTCCTTGCTGATGAAAACCTGCGGGAGAGGGGCTGGGGTGGGGGGTGTCCCCGGCACCCCCAGCCAGGCGGGGTTAGACCTGCAGC
>NW_026624688.1:29868-31805 GCF_030028575.1 Malurus melanocephalus | reverse complement strand
GATTCTCCCCAGCCCGACAATCGGGCTCACCTCGAAGTGGATCCACTTGTACTGAGAAAGATCGACCCGCTCGAAGTCTCGGGCGGTCACGTCAGGCAGGTTCCTGTGGGACGGGGGCCAGCTGGAGATGGGGGACCCTCAGCGTGGCACGCTGGGGGCGAAGGGCAGTTCCAGGGGCCCTGGAGGGCTCCGTGCTGCCAGGACAGAGGTCCTGGGGGAGGCACTGCCCGGGTGAATCATTAATGATGGTGTCCGGGATCCTGAGCTGGATTCGAAGGGCAGCGCAGTGGTGGCCGGAGGGTCAGCAATGCCTAACTGACCCTTCCGCACGGCTGATGGAACCCGGTGTCCCCAGRTTGCTGCCCTGTGCTCCAGAGTGTRTGACAGTGCGGTGATATCACCATCAACCCTGGCAGTGGCACCGCGGGTGACCAAGGGCTGCAGGGACCATTGGTGGTGACAACGTGCGTGGGATTACAGCGAGTGGCCCCATCTGACACTCGGCACCCCCTGGCAGGCGGCGGGAGGGGCCCGTGAACCCGGGATGGGATAACCACGGGCACGGAGCCGGGACCGCGGCCCTTACGTGTCGTGCAGGACGATGGTGCGGGAGCCGCTGGTGGCGTTGACGAGGCAGCAGGCGCAGGGCACGTCCCCGCCGCTCTGCCAGGCCACATGTGCCGTGTCCACTCCCCGGCGCTGGAAATCCGCGGCGATGAAGCTTTGGGGGACAGACAGAGAGCGGGATGAGGGGTGATGGCAGAGGCGGGCGGGCAGCGGGAACCGCGGCCACAGMGCTGCACCGATGGCCAGCGGGGGATCAGCGGGGGAACCCCGAACCCCACTTACTCAGCGGCGGGACCGGGGGCCAGCGAGCCCATGAAGGCGCAGGGGGCTCCGAGCAGCGACAGCACCGTGCACGAGTTGGAGGCGTTGCCGCCGCGCTGCCACCGCTGTGACACGCACCTGCGGGCCGGGAGGCTCGGTGGGCGCGCTGCAGGGCCGGTTTGGGGGGCACCGAGAAGAGCCCCCGGTGCCGGTACCTGGTGTCCGAGTCCTCGGCGGGGAAAGCCTCCACCACGCTGATGATGTCCAGGCACACCAGCCCCACGCACATGATCCGCCGCTGCCCGCCCGGTGCCGCCATCCCGGAGCGCTGCACTGCGGGACTGCACCGGCACCGGGACCGGCACCGGGACCGGGAACGGCACCGGACACGCCCCCTCCCGCCGTGAGCCAATCAGCGCCTTCCGCCGTGCCGGGCCCCCGGTGGGTGGGCGGGGCTAAAGGGGGCGGGAACGCGCGGGAACCGCCCCGGCCACGCCCCCCACGCGGCACGGCGCGCGCACAACGGGAGAGCGGGAACTCGGACACTCGGACACATGGACATGGACATGGACACACGGACACACGGACAGACGGACACGGGCGGGAGAACGGGAACTCGGACACTCGGACACATGGACACACGGACATGGACACGGATACACAGGGACACACGGACAGACGGACACGGACACACGGACACATGGACACACGGACATGGACACGGATACACAGGGACACACGGACACACGGACATGGACACACATGGACACACGGACACTCGGACACACGGACATGGACACACAGGGACACACGGACACACACGGACACGGACACATGGACACACATGGACACACGGACACACACACATACAACCCCGCCATGACATGGAGCTGCATCTCCATCCAAACCTCAGCTGGGCCACAATGAAAGGGAAATATTTTAGGGTTCATTTGGGGGAAGGGGCAGTGAATGACAGATCCAGAGAGAACATAATTAAACTCCCATGTCTGGTCACAAAAAGCGTGTTCGAGGTGTGGCATTTGGTTGGCCATGGATTGTTGGGATGGAGGAATCGATTAAACCTCTAAATGAGGCAGCCAAGGACTGAG
>NW_026624688.1:26471-27902 GCF_030028575.1 Malurus melanocephalus | reverse complement strand
TTCCCTTTGTGCAGTGAGGAGCCAGAGCTGCCATCACCCAGGGGTGACCCCAGGACGGGACAGAGAATCTTTTCAAGTGGACACTGTGAAGGGAGAAGATTTTTTAATTCCCTCCTCTCCAAGAATTCCTACCACAGCTCTGGATCTCCACCTCCTGCCGACAGCGGGAATTCCATCCCAGAGAAACAAATTCCCCAAAGAATCTGCTCCTGTTGGGATTTGCTGCCCCGGAGCGGGACAGAAGCAGAGCTYGGCTGTGCAGTGACAGAATGTGAGAAAGGATCCCATTGATCCTAAAATTAAACTGAACTGGAGATAAAAGCGGGTCCAGAGGAGGTCAAGGAGATGATCCAAGGGTTGGAGCCCCTCTGGAGCCAGACTGGGAGAGCTGGGAATGTTCCCCTGGAGAAGGGAAGAATCCAGGGAGAGCTCAGAGCCCTTTTTGGGGTCTAAAGGGGCTCCAGGAGAGCTGGAGAGGGACTGGGGACAAGGGATGGAGGGACAGGACACAGGGAATGGGGTCACAGTGGAAAAGGGGAGATTTGGGTGGGATTTTGGGCAGGAATTGTTCCCTGGAGGGTGGGCAGCCCTGGATCCCTGGCAGTGCCCAAGGCCAGGGGGGACATTGGGGACACCCTGGGGACAGTGGGAGATGCCCCCACCCATGGCAGGGGTGGCATTGGGTGGTTTTGAAGGCCTTTCCTTGAAACATTCCGGGATTTGATGATATTTTCTCACATTTTTTTACACATCACCAGCAGTGGAGCTTCATCAACAGAACAGCCGGTTAAAGAACCCAGACACACACAGACAGACAGACAGACAGACAATGTCCCTGCTGCTCACCTGCTGATGGCACTGAAGATGCCGAGAGCACCTGAAGACAAAAAGCTCTGTCCCAACCTCACCATTAAAGATCTCCCACAAAAGGGGGTTGGACACTCCCCGGTGCACGGCTGAGGGACTGAGCAGTGAAATAGGACCGTGGGACCCTCCAGGGCAGTGCCACCACCCCCAGGAGGGATTGAGCAGTGAAATGGGACCGTGGCACCCTCCAGGGCAGTGCCACCACCCCCAGAGTGGGATTGAGTGGCCAAATGGGACCGTGGGACCCTCCAGGGCAGTGCCACCACCACCAGAGTGGGATTGAGCAGTGAAATGGGACCGTGGGACCCTCCAGGGCAGTGCCACCACCCCCAGGAGGGACTGAGCAGTGAAATGGGACCATCCTGGGCAGTGCCACCACCCCCAGAGTGGGACTGAGCAGTGAAATGGGACCGTGGGACCCTCCTGGGCAGTGCCACCACCCCCAGGAGTGACTGAGCACTGAAATGGGACCGTGGGACCCTCCAGGGCAGTGCCACCACCCCCAGAGTGGGACTGAGCAGCGAAATGGGACCACGGGGACACTGAAGGGACCAAGCCCCTCCC
>NW_026624688.1:23061-24125 GCF_030028575.1 Malurus melanocephalus | reverse complement strand
CCGGAGCCGCGGGTACAAAACCCGGTGCCGCATCTTTATTGGGGGGCGGTGGGGGCCGGGGGGCAGCGTGGGGGTCGGGATGGGCGGTGTGGGGCAGGGCCGTGTGCCGGTGGGACAGCGAGGGCTGCGGGTGCTGATAAATAACGGGCTGGGGGTCCTGGAGGGCGTGGGGACCCCCCGGCCTGGCWGTGCCCCTAGGGCTGGTCCGAATCGTAGAGCAGAGCGGCGCTGAACACGGTCAGGGGCTCATCGGGGGCGTGGGCCAAGCGCCCCGACACCAAATCCACACACAGCGTTTCCCCCGCCGCCAGCGGCAGCAGCAGGCTGAACACRCCCAGGGCACCGGGGCTGGGGGCTTGTGCGGCCACCGGGCCCTTCTCCAGCCCCTCGGGTTGGAACCCGGCCGAGTCCAGGCGGGCGATGCCGTGGCCGGAGCGGGACAGGACGGCCTCCAGCCCCTCGCCCCGGTGTCCGGTCAGCACGGCGCTCACCAGGTACCGCCCGGGCACCGGCACCGTGAATGTGCCTGCGATGGGAGGAGGGGGTCAGGGAYCTCCAGGGACCCCCAGAGTGGGCTCTGTGCCCCACCCTGCATCTCCTGCAGCACCCCAAGGGCATCCCAGACAGGCACGACACCGCCACTATCGCACCCAGCATCACTGTCCCCCCTACCCCACCACCCCAATGTGACACCCGTCACCCCAAAACCCCCCCGCACCCCCCCGTGGTGCCAGGGACCCTCACCCGTCTCGGGGTCGTAGGCACCGCCGTCGTTGAGCAGCACCTGATCGAAGGGGACGGTGCCCGGCTCCGAGCGCTGCGTGCTCAGGGCGGCCGAGAAGGCGACGCGGGGCACGGAGCCCGGCTCCCCAACCTCACCTGGGCGCGGTGGCAGCATGTGGCACTGCTGGGGGCTGCCTTCTCCACCCCCGAGYCMCCCCTGCCACCCTCTGSCACCCCAAAGAGCCGCTGTCCGGCAGCCACACCCCCTGACCCCTCCATGTCCATGTCCCTCCTTGACCACACACCTCCACCGTGTCCCCTGTCCCTCTGTCCCTCTGTCC
>NW_026624688.1:16094-21990 GCF_030028575.1 Malurus melanocephalus | reverse complement strand
CCGTGCCGTGCCCGCACCGTGCCGCTCCAGCTGTGCCAGGCGGTTCAGCTCCCCGCGGAGGTGGCCCAGGCTGGCGTTGAGGTTGCCCAGCCGCGGCGGCAGCTCCAGCGCTTTGTCCAGCAGCGCGGCCTGGGCTCGGGCCGTGGCGTTCAGGTCCCGCACGGCGCTCCACAGCCCGGCCACATGCCGGCCCAGCCCCTCGCGAACKCCCCGCAGCCCCCCGGCCACCGCGTCCAGCTGCTCGCAGACCCCCTCCAGCTTGGCCACGCGTGGCTCCAGCCCCTCCGGGCAGCCCCCTGCCCGTGCCAGCTCCCGTGCCAAGGCCTCCAGCCGCTCCTCGCTCTCCGCCTGCCGATCCGCCGCMGCCGCCGCCGCCCGGTCCAGCTCGGCCACCACGCGGTCGGTGACATCGCTCAGCTGTCGCTGTCGGGTGTCCTGCTGGTCCAGCGCGTCCTGCAGCCCCTCCACCGTGGCGTTGAGCCCGCTCAGGGCCCGCAGAGCTGCTGCCAGCTCGCCCTGCAGTGCCCGCAGCTCCGAGGGTGACGTGCCCCCAAACACACCGAACCCCTCCAGGGGCGCATCCACATCCCCGGGCTCTGCGGGCTGAAGCTGCTCCGATTCTTTGGGGGACAGCGGGGCGCAGGGCCGGGCACAGGAATCACTGCTCAGCTCTCCCACAGCCGCCTCCAGCCGCCCTGTCCGGTTGCGGAGCTGCTCCAGCTCCTCGGCCAGCGCCTCGCCCCGCTCCCCCAGGAGCCCCCCAAGGGTCCCGGCCAGCCCGTCCCCCCAAAAACCTTCGGTGTCCTCGGGCTGCGGGAGGTGCGGGCCGAGCACCCCTGGGCAGGGGTGGCCACAGCGGGCCAGCAGCCCCTCCAGCTGCTCCAGGCGAGCTCCGCGCTGTGCCCCGCTGGCCGCCAGCCCCTCCACCGCCCGGCTGAGGTTGGCCAACCGCCCCGGCAGCCCACCCGGCCGCCCCTCGGGCTCGGAGAGCCACGGGCCGGCCCGCGAAGCGTTCAGCCGCCCCTCCAGCTCAGCCAGCCGCCGCGCCAGCACCGGTCCCTGCCCCTGTCCCTGTCCCTGCCCCGGCCCCGCCGCCGGCACCGGCAGCCCCTCCAGCCGCCGCTCGATCTCGGCCAGGCGGCGGAGCAGGTCCGGGGGCGGCGGGGGCGCGGGGGCCAGGCGGCTGCTCAGGCTGCTGATGTGCCGCCGCACCGACTCCACCGCATCCTTGTTGCGCTGGTCCACCGAGCCCACCAGCTTCTCCAGAGCCCGCATGCGGTCCCGGTCCTCGGCCGCCTGTCGCCGCAGCCCCTCGGTGCCGGCCGTGCATGCGGCGCACAGCTCCTGCAGCCGCCGCTCCAGCTCCTGCAGCGTTCCCGGGACCCCCGGGCCCCCCGGGCCATCCCGGCCGCTCTCGGTGCGGCGCAGGCGGGTCTCCAGCTCCTCCAGCCGCCGCTGGAGGTGGCTCAGCGCTTCCCGCACCTCGGCGGGGGCCGCGTCCGCCGGCTGCTCGGCCCCGGGCTGTCCCTCCACCGCCGCCCGGGGCGGCTCCTGCCCGGCCCGCAGCTCCTCTATCTGCTCGCTCAGCCGCCGAACCTGCTCCTCCAGCCGCCGCACCTTCTCCGTGTCCCCACCGCCTGCCAGGCACCGCCAGGCTCGGGGTCACTCGCCCGCGGCCACAGCGCATTCCCCACCAGCCCGTCCCCCAAAACCACAGCGTTACCTTCGCCCCCCATGCCACTGAGGGGATTGCCGAAGCCAGAGAGCGGGGGGCGGCCGGGCCGGGCCGGGGGGCGGCCGGTGGGCTGGGGGGACGCTGGAGAGGGTCCCTCAGTGCAGTCCGGACCCGAGTACCCCTGGCAGCAGCGCCACACCAGCTCGGACACCGTTCGCTGCGACACTTTGTAGCGGGGCCGGAGGAAGCTGCGGTACCTGCGGGTGGGGGGGACACAAATTGAGGGGTGAGAGGAAGGGTGTGGCACTGCCCCAGGGAACCAAACCTAGCACGGGCTGTAGCTTGAGCCAGCAGCACCGGTCCCTTGCTGTATGGGGGTGTGTCCCTGTCCCCACCCAGCCCTGTCACCCTGTCACCACTGTCACCCCAACACCAGTATCACCCCATCACTGGTCTGCAGAGCTGCGGGGTGCCCCAGGCTGGGTTCTGGCTGCACGTGATGGCGGGGACAGTGGCCGGTCACTCTCCAGCACCGCTTGAGGTCACCAGCTCTTGCGCAAAAGTAAATATGACCCCGGGATGGGTAAACACCAGTGGCGGCGGCGNGACCGCAATCAGCCCCGGCTCTGTGCTGGACCCCAGAGCGCCCTGAATCCCTGTAGAGCACCCCAGAACACCCTGAACCCCTCTAGAGATCCCCAGAACGCCCTAAACCCCTCTAGAGCCCCCCAGAGTGCCCTGAACCCCTCTAGAGCCCCCCAGAGCGCCCTGAACCCCTGTAGAGCCCCCCAGAGCACCCTGAACCCCTCTAGAGCCCTCCAGAGCACTCTGAACCCCTCTAGAGCCCTTCAGAAAACCCTGAACACCTCTAGAGCCCCCCAGAGTGCACTGAACCCCTTTAGAGCCCTCCAGAGCGCCCTAAACCCCTCTAGAGCACCCCAGAATGCCCTGAACCCCTCTAGAGCCCCCCAGAACGYCCTGAACCCSTCTAGAGCCCCCCAGAACGCCCTGAACCCCTCTAGAGCCCCCCAGAGCACTCTGAACCCCTCTAGAGCCCTCCAGAGTGCACTGAACCCCTCTAGAGCCCCCCAGAACACCCTGAAACCCTTTAGAGCCCTCCAGAGTGCACTGAACCCCTCTAGAGCCCCCCAGAACACCCTGAACACCTCTAGAGAGTCCTGAACCCCTCTAGAGCCCTCCAGAACACCCTGAAACCCTTTAGAGCCCTCCAGAGTGCACTGAACCCCTCTAGAGCCCCCCAGAGCACCCTGAACCCCTCTAGAGCCCCCCAGAGTGCCCTGAACCCCTCTAGAGCCTCCCAGAGCACCCTGAACCCCTCTAGAGCCTCCCAGAAAACCCTGAACACCTCTAGAGCCTCCCAGAACGCCCTGAACCCCTCTAGAGCCCACCAGAGCGTTCTGAACCCCTCTAGAGCCCCCCAGAGCGCCCTGAACCCCTCTAGAGCCCCCCAGAACCCCCTGAACCCCTGTAGAGCCCCCCGGCCCCATTCTGGCCCCACTCACGCCAGGACACGGGGGCACTGCAGCTGCCCCCAGGCGCAGGGTTGGTAGTCTGGTTTGATGAAACTCTCGACGCCATCCTCCACCACACAGCTCACGCTGCGTGACACCACGTAGGCACACCAATTCCTGCCGGAGGGAAGGGAAGGGGTCAGCTCACACACACACCCCGAATGCACCGGGCATCATCCTGGACWCAGCAGCATTGTCCTGGCGTGGAGCCAGCACAGCACCTGCTGGGCAGCGTCCGGGCACACAGCGGGCATTGTCATGGCACACAGCGGGCATCCTGACACAGAGCAGGCACTGGCATTGYCCCAGCAGGAACCGAGCATCCTCCCGGCACAGAGCAGGCACCAGGCTTCACCCGGAGCAGCCACAGCATCGCCGCCGGCCCCAGGCATTCCCAGACACGCAGAGGATCCCGCAGAACGCTCCGGTGCCCCCGGCACACCCCGGATCCCGCAGAACGCTCCGGTGCCCCTGGGCACACCCCGGACCCCCCGGCACACCCCGGATCCCGCAGAACGCTCCTGTGCCCCCGACACACCCCGGATCCCCCGGCACACCCCGGATCCCGCAGAACGCTCCGGTGCCCCCGACACACCCCGGATCCCCCGGCACACCCCGGATCCCCCGGCACTCCCCGGATCCCCCGGGCACACCCCGGATCCCCCGGCACACCCCGGATCCCCCAGCACGCTCCTGTGCCCCTGGGCACACCCCGGATCCCCCGGCACTCCCCGGATCCCGCAGAACGCTCCGGTGCCCCTGGGCACACCCCGGATCCCCCGGCACTCCCCGGATCCCCCGGCACACCCCGGATCCCCCGGCACGCTCCCGTGCCCCCGGCACTCCCCGGATCCCCCGGCACACCCCGGATCCCCCGGCACGCTCCCGTGCTCGCCCAACCAGCTCCACCAGTAGCACGGTCACGGCCCGGTGCGGCAGGTTAATGGGCCACATCTTTCCCCACCACAGCCGCTCAATCCTGCCTGGCCACCCTGCAGGAACAGCTACAGCCCTGAGCCATGGGGCTGCCCTCAGGAGCCCTGCGGGGATGGGGCTGTGCCAGGAGCGGGGTGCCAACTCCCCATCAAAGCGCGCTGTGGGTGCCCTGCACGCTGCCCCATCACTGTCCCCTGGTGCCGCTGGTGCAGGACACTGTCACACAGTGTCCCCAGCGCAGCCCTAACAGGCCATGGGGACCCCAACCCCCCCGCGTGGGACTCCAGCCTGGCCCCGTTGCAGGGACCCCGTTTCAGCCTTATATGGTCCGGMCCCGTAGCCCGGGGCCAGCTCGGCCCCCCCAGCCCCACTGAGAGCCCCCCGGGAGCTGCAGCCCCGTCGCGGGGCCCCGGTGCGGCGGCCGGTTCCCGTCAGCCCGGCTGGTTCCCCTCAGGCCCCGGCTGGATTCCAGCTCCTCCCCGGGGGCCGCCGGGAATTCCTGCGCCGACCGACGGCCCCCCCTCGCCTCTCCCCCTGCCCTTCCCAGCYCTGCACCCGCGAAGCCCTGGGACCCCCGGGTTGTTCTGGGGTCCCACCGCCCCTCACCGAGGCTGTGCCCATCGCCGGTGCGGGATGGGACCGGAGCTCTCCTGAGAGGGCAGATATGGGGACATGGGGATATGGGGACATGGGGATATGGGGACATGGGGATATGGGACATGGCCCGGGCTCCCCGAGCCGCGGGGATGGAGCGTTGCACGCCCCGACCCGCGGAGAGCCCCCAAAGCCGCAGGAAAAGGCTCCACCGTGTCCGTGCCCCGCGGCGCCGCCGGGGGTGCCTCTGCCCCGGGACCCCACACTGCGGCCACCGTGGGGCCGGGGCACCGTGGGGCCATCCCCCTGAGCACCCGTGGGGCCGGGGCACCGTGGGGCCATCCCCCTGGGCTCCCGTGGGGCCGGGGCACCGTGGGGCCATCTCCTGGGGCTCCCGTGGGGCCGGGGCACCGTGGGGCCATCCCCTGGGCCACCGTGGGGCCGGGATACCGTGGGGCCATCCCCCTGGGCTCCCGTGGGGCCGGGGCACCGTGGGGCCATCTCCTGGGGCTCCCGTGGGGCCGGGGCACCGTGGGGCCGGGGCACCGTGGGGCCATCCCCCTGGGCGACCGTGGGGCCGGGGCACCGTAGGGCCATCCCCTGGGTCCCCGTGGGGCCGGGGCACCGTAGGGCCATCCCCTGGGTCCCCGTGGGGCCGGGGCACCGTGGGGCCATCCCCTGGGTCCCCGTGGGGCCGGGACACCGTGGGGCCATCCCCTGGGCCACCGTGGGGCCATCCCCTGGGCCACCGTGGGGCCGGGGCACCGTGGGGCCATCCCCTGGGCCACCGTGGGGCCGGGACACCGTGGGGCCATCCCCCTGGGCCACCGTGGGGCCGGGGCACCGTGGGGCCGGGACACCGTGGGGCCATCCCCCTGGGCTCCCGTGGGGCCGGGGCACCGTGGGGCCGGGACACCGTGGGGCCGGGGCACTGTGGGGCCATCCCCTGAGGCCACCGTGGGGCCGGGACACCGTGGGGCCGGGACACCGTGGGGCCATCCCCCTGGGTCCCCGTGGGGCCGGGGCAGCCTCAGCCGTGCGGCCGCGCTGCTGCAGCGTTGTGTATTCGCGGTGAACGTGTTGAGACTCCAGCCCAGCGTGGGGCCGTCATCAGCCCTGTGCTCCCGCAACGCCCCGACCCCCGGGCACGGGCTGCCCC
>NW_026624688.1:14218-15837 GCF_030028575.1 Malurus melanocephalus | reverse complement strand
CCCGCAGCCCCGGCCCCGGCAGGACCCGCCGCCCCCCGGGCTGGACGTGGCACGTGCCGGTGTCCTGCCGGTGCCCGGCTCCCCGTGGCATCGGGGTGGGGGCTGCACCCCGTGTCCCCGCTGCCGCCCGGTGCGTCCCGGTGCTCTCGGCTCCTACCTGTGCCGGCTGGCGGCTCGGGCACCGCTGTGGGCCGCCGCCGGGCCGGGGGMGAGCGGGGCAGCCCCTCCAGTGTAGAGACTGTACCGGGGGGGAAAGTTGGCGGCCAGGGCCTGTGCGGCCAGGAGGCACGGCCAGAGCCAGGGGGCCATGCTGGGCTGGGGCGGCTCGGCTCGGCTCGGTCAGCCCGGTCCGGCGCGGTTCAGGACCGCATGGGGTATCCCGTCGCGGCTCCGCGGCTCTGGGCGGCTCGGCACGGCTCGGCTCGGCTCTGCCCTCCCCCCGGCCGCCCCTCGGCCAGCCCCTCGCCACCAGAGCCGCCCCGCAGCCGCTGCCCGCCGGCGGGGTCCCCCGGGCCCCCCGCTTCCTGCCCGCAGCCACCCCCGCCCCGGCCGCGCCGGGCACCGCGGCCCCCGCCGGCCCCGCCGCCGCCACATCTGCTCCTCGTTAGGCCGGGCCGGGGCCGGGGCAGCCAGAGAGGCCGGGCAGGGGGCCAGGGCAGGGCGGCCAGCGAGGCGGCGGGAGCCATCGCTGCGGCACCGGCACGGGCACCGGCACCGGCACCGGCACCGGCAGAGCCACCGCTCCAGCACCGGCACCGGCACCGGCAGCGGCTTCGAGCGGGGCCCCGCGCCTCCCCGAGCCCCGGTGGCCCCCGCACTGGGCGCAGCAGCGACAGGTCCTGGCACCGGCAGCAYATCCCGCAGTGCCACGTCCCTGCGTGCCCGTGTCCCGTGCCAGGTGACACGTCCTGGTGGCAGTGGCGAGCCGGTGCCGCCCGCGCCCCCAGCCCCTCTGTGACACCGGCCCGGGGACACCGGGGACACTGGAGCGGTGACACCGCGGCCACCCCGGGCCGCCTTGGCCCCGTGCCCACGGTGATGCCACGGCTTCCCTGCACCGCGCCGTGACGTCACGGCATCACGGTGACATCACGCCTTGGCTGCGGCCCCGCGGTGACGTCATGGCGCGGGAACCCCCCGCCCTCGGGGAGCGGGTTAAGCACAAACAGCTGCCGGCAGCTGGAGGGGAGCGGGGGCGGGGAACGCACATGGGGCAGGGGGTGCGGGGGAGGGACACACCGGGGAACGGGACCGGGAGCTGGGCTTGGCCGGGAGCCAGGCGGGGCTGCTCCCGGGAGGGGATGGTGTCAGCTCTGGGCTATCGCAGGCTGTGAGCAGCTGTGGGGGACCGGGGAGGGCTGTGGGGGGCTGGGGAGAGCTGTGGGAGAGCCATGGTGGGCTGTGGGGCGATACGGGGGCTCGGGGCTTTGCCGTGTCCCGGGGGATTCCAGACGGGGCTGTGCCCCTGCGGCCGAGTGTGGGGAACATGGGGGGCTCCGCTCTGCCCCAGCGCAGCCGGCGGGCACAGGGATGGGGACCGGGGTGGGGGCAGGACCCCGGGGACACTCACTGCTGGACCCCCTCAGCTGGGGACCGTCCTGCGGTACCTCCCAGTACAG
>NW_026624688.1:7667-11802 GCF_030028575.1 Malurus melanocephalus | reverse complement strand
GCCCGGACTCAGAGCTGACCCCACCCCAGAGCTGGCAGCAGCACCTACCCAGGTTTCTCTGGGGCTCTCCGGGCGTTCAGCTTCATTGGCAGCACCTGGGGGAGAGGGCAGAGGAGGATCGGTGCCAAGTCTTTACCCCTGGCATTTCCCTTTGTCTTGAGGAAAGGTATGTGGGACAGAAAAACCTGGCTCCCAGCCCCCGAGRGGTCTTTGGGGCAGCCCCCCAGAGGTATCCCCCCAAAAGGGCCCCTTCCCAGGGCACAGGTCCTGCTGTGCCCCAGGTTCACTCCCTGCTGGTGCCCCTGGTACCTGCAGTGGTGCCATGCCCTGGGGCTCCTCCACACCTTCCAGTGGTCCAGTGCTCAGCGCTGCTGGGGTGCCCACAGGCAGAGTCCCTGTGTGACAGAACAGACAGAGCTGAGCCCGTGTTGGCGTGGGGCTCTGTGCCATGGTGGAGTCACAGCTGCCCACCCTGGGCACAGAACCATCACAGAGCGCATTGGTGAGGCCCAGTGACAATGTACCCTGCAGTGACACACACAGAGTCCCCTCCCTGCCAGGGCCAGCCCCCATGGCACAGCCCAACACCGAGGGGTCACCCTGGCAGTGGCCAGTGCTGGTGGGAGGATGTGATGGGCACAGAACTCAATCCCAGCTGGCAGTGCCAGTGCAGGGTGGTCCTGCACGGTTGCCCCCAGCTCCAGTCAAATTCCTGATGTCCCATGGCACTGGTGTGACTGGTGGCCAGGTTTACCCAGCACTGAGCTGGTAAGCCATGCCCTCTGAACCAGGGTATGTCCTGGAGCATGGAACAGCTGCTGAGCCAGGGAAGCTGCGGGGGAAAAAGGACAATGTTTGGGGGCGTGGCTGCAGTGGACAGCACTGAAGGAAAATCTGAGTTGTCTCAGCTCTGCTCTCAGTTTCTGTTCACCAGTCGTTGTCCCAAGCCACTTTTCTCTTCATCCCACTGCAGAAGTGAGGTGAGGGAGGAGGGGCATGTTGCCCACYGGGGTGAAGCCAGGGCCAGACCCTACAAAGCAGGAGCTTGTGCAGGGCAGGATGTGCCAAAACTCCTGCTGCCAGTGGAGGTACTGCAAGTCTCAGGTGGTKTCACCTGGACTAAAACAGCACAATCTGGTGACCAACCTCAGCCAGCAAAGGCCAACAGCAGTTCAGGGTGTCACCCCAGCACAAACACAGGTCTGGGCTCTCCAGTGTGAGGCCAGGCTGGARTGGGACATGGGGAAGAATGGAAAGGGTGGGACAAGACCAGGGCAACGGGGTGTTCATGCTGTGCCATCACCCCCCACCCCATCACAGCTGCAAGCACACCCAGGAGGGCAGAGGCTGGGATGGCACAGCCAGCATGAAGGCACCAGTGTGGGACTTGGAAGGAAAAGCCACGGGGTCAGAGCACCCCTGGGCTGCAATCCCTGTGCAGACACTGGTGCTGACAGTGCTGGCCCCTCGCAGGTGGAGAGTGGTGGCACTGGGGGAGGAGGTGACAGGAGAGCAGCAGCAGCAGYTGGAGTGCAGAGGTGTGGGGTGGTGAGGCAAAGAGCAGGACAAGCTGATGCCAGGGCAGGGGAGGAGCAGCCAGGTCCTGGTCCCGGTGTCAGGCAGCACAAGGCTGCAGTGCMTGGAGCACTCACTCTGCTGGAGGAGGCTGTGCCAGCAGGGACCATGGGAGACAGGACACCCCACCCAATCCATCCCAAAGACCCCACAGAGCAGACTCTGCCCCTCCGACTTACACAGTCTGTTCCTGGTCATGCCCCTGACTGTCCCCAGGGATGGGGCCAGGGGTCACCTCAGGTGGGCCCGGCCAAAGGAACAGACGGAACAACGTGCCCATGAGAACATCAGCCTTTTATTTCCTCCCCACCATGTTCTCATGGCAGACAAGACACAGTCATGACAGAGGGCTGGGCAGCAAACCCCGAGGACACCGCGACGGACACAGAGGAACGCARAGCTCCACACAAGCACAGCTCCAGGGGCACCCAGGAACACACCCACCCCTGGCTTGCACCCCCAATCTGGGCACCGGGAGGCTTTGGAGCTTCCAAAAAGGGCTGAGTCCCACAGTGTGAGGAGCACAGGGCTGCAGGGATTCCTCTGCCCCTGCCTGTCCCCTGTGGCCCCGAGCCCCTGCCTCACGGTGCCATAGCCAGTGTCTCACCTGACTTTGGCACCCCAGTGTGGCACATCAGCCCCCAGCAGAGGGGACTGTGCATGATGGAAACCGCTGGTGTCCCCTGACAGCCCAGGTCACCACAACCCAGCCAGTGCCTAGAGGGGAAAGGCACTTTGGTGTGTCCCTGCTGGCCTCAGGAATGCTTTGGGAACAGTGGCAAGTTGAGCAGAGGTTTTGTGTGTTGGCTTCTCCAGAAACCCCTTGGTCCCTGCACTGGAGGGGATCATCTGCCTGCAGCCCCAGTCCCCAGGRTCCCCCACATGCCAGCGGAGCAGCAGCAGCTCCTGCCCAGCCAGGGCTGAAGGACCATAGGGCAGGAGCTCACTGGGCTGTAAAACTGCAGGTCTTGTTGTGCAGGACCCACCGGTGGGGACAGGGGCTCCTGCCACTCACTGTTCCACACAAACCCACTGTCACCGTGTCCCAGCCTGGGCCAAAGTGGCACTGAGCTCCCTCAGGGCCGTGCTCCTGAACAGCAGCTCGACAGGCGCCACAGCAGSCGTGTGAGGGGTGCCCAGCCTGGCTTACCTCTGCCTGGGGCTGGGCTGCTGTCACCATCTGGGGGGCTCTGGGTGGCCACGGCCACCGCTGGGGGCCTGGAGCTGCCGAAGGTGAAGCTGGGGGAGGCTCGGATCCGTGGGGAGTCCTGCTGGCTGCCCCCGCTGCCGCTGGTGCCGTTGCTGAAGCTCCTGGCACGGGCCAGCGCGTTGTCAGAGGCTGAGGTGGGCAGCCCACTGCAGGGTGAGAGATGAGGGTCAGCCTGGCATGGAGGGGGCACCCCTGTCACCCCCACCCACAGTCACAGCCCGTGACTGTGTGGCACCACATCTGGCAGAGCCCTGGACTTCTTCAGGAGCTGGTGAACAGCTGGGGACAAGGATGTCACCAGGGCTGTCCCTGAGAGCTGCAGCCCCAGTGCCCTGTGCTGTACATTGCTGTCCCAGCAGCGTTGTCTCAGGGTTCCCACTTCCTCACCCCCAGTCCCAAATCATGAAATTGCTGAGGGTGGAAAATGCCAACCATTCCCCAGCACTGCCAAGGCCACCATGTCCCCAAGTGCCACAAGCACACARCTTTTAAAYCCCTCCAGAGATGGAGATTSCACCCYTGCCCTGGGCACTCTGTGCCCAACAGCCCTTTCCATGAAAAAATTGTTCCCAATATCCAACCTGAACTTCTCCTGGCACAACGTGAAGCCATTCCCCCCTGTCCTGTCCCCGTTCTCTGGGAGCAGAGCCCAACCACCACCTGCTCCACCCTCCTGTCAGGGAGTTGTGGAGAGGAAGAAGATCCCCCTGAGCCTCCTTTTCTCCAGGCTGAGCCCCCCAGCTCCCTCAGCTTCTCCCATCCCATCCAGTGCTGAAGGTGATGCAGCACTCCCCAGGTTCCTGGGGCAGGTGAACCCCAAGCAGTTCAGTCTTTGCCCCTCTCTGCTGACGGCTCAGAGCAGAGGCACCGACACCTGCGTGTTCCCGGAGCTTGGCAGGGCTAGGGCCAGRGCAGGTGACCCTGGCAGGTGACTCACTTGGGGACATTTATCATCTCTAAGTGCCGTTATCCTGCAGCTCCCGCGCTCGCCCCCGCCGGCCCTTACGTGGAGCTCCTGGGGGGGGTCCTGGCACCTCCTCTCCTCCGCGAGCCCCCGCTGGTGCTGCGCAGCCCCCGCACGTGTTTCAGCATCCAGGCACGCAGGTTACCCAGGCACGTGTGCTCCGAGAGCACGATCCGAGGCCAGGGATTGCAATCTGCCATGTCCAGGGCTGCCACCGCCACCGCCCGGCCCACCTGCCCGAGAGAGGGCACAGTGAGGGGACACGGGGACAGAGGAGTGTGGGGCACCAGAGAGAGGGGCATTGGTGAGCATGGGGGCACAGTGAGGGGACATGGGGACAGAGGAGTGTGGGGCACCAGAGAGAGGGGCACGGGTGAGCATGGGGG
>NW_026624688.1:4805-6860 GCF_030028575.1 Malurus melanocephalus | reverse complement strand
GGGGACAGAGGAGGAACAGGAGTGTGGGGCACCAGAGAGAGGGGCACGGGTGAGCATGGGGGCACAGTGAGAGGCACAGAGAGAAGGGAGGCATGGGGGACACTGGGAAGGAGGGATATGATATAGTGGGGGGCACTGGGGAGAGGGGCAGCAGTGAGGGGGTCACAGGGAGAGGAGGTCACCGGGAGAAGGGGGGACACAGGGGGACACAGGGGCACTAGGAAAGGGGGACTCTGGGAAGGGAGAATGCCAGGGAACGGGGGCACTGGGGAGACGGGCAGCCCCTTAAGAGCTTGAGGTAGAAAATCAAGTGGAGGAAAGAAAGCCCAGCCCAGCCTCTGGATCTCATTTCCCACCCAGGCTCCACTGCACCCCTGTACCTGCTCGAAGAGCTCCACGGTGTATCGGGAGGGGAAGGCGGGTGCTGGCGGGGGGCTGGCACGCCCATTGTCATGGCAGGCCCCTGGGATGCTGTTCACWGAGCGCCCCGTGTTGTAGTTGCACTCCAGGGTGTAGCTGTGGGGCACAAGGGAACCCTTGTCACCCCATGATCCCACAGCTGGGCTGGGGTCATCCCACGTGTCCCCCTGTGAGAGCCTCTTTAGAGCACTGGGAAGGGGGTCCCATTGAACCAGAAATGGGGTCCTGCTCCAAAGGACACTGAGGTGCAGGGTTTTGAGGATGGCACCTTCTGACAGCAGGAATGACCCATGCTCTGTGTGGGGATGTGTGGATGTACCATGATCAGCATGATGGGAAATTGGGATGGACATCGTGGGGCCCCTGAGGGTGGCACCCAAAGCGCCAAGGTCCCTGCGAGGGGACCTCCTGGTCACCTCTGGAAGGTGATGGGAAATAAGGGTGTCCCTGATAGGTGGAAAAAGGGATTTATCTGATGCCAACACTAACAACCCAGGGAGCAGGTGGCCACAGCCTTCCCCTGACCCTCAAGGTGTCTTGGAGCAAGTCCTGCTGAAGGAGGAGGGATGGAGAAATGGGGTCTAGGAGCTGMCAGCTGGGATGGCTCCCATGTGTCCCACTGCCCAAAGACAACTGCAGGGTCAGTACAGCAGAAAACCTGCATAGCTCTGTCCTGTCTGTCTGAGGGACCACACATGCACTGTGAGCATTCCCTGAACTTTTTGGGATGTCACTGTTGGATCAAAAACCTGGGCCGCTCCAAGTCAGTCACAGAGGAAAGTACCCCAGTGACCCAATCCCAAACCCCCACGTGTGTGTTTGTTCCTGTGGGTGCTGGGCATGGAGCAGCAGCTGAGCACACAGCAAGTGCTGAGGAAACTGAGAGGATCTCAGCTCTCTGAACTGGGTCTGTGGGTCTGGCTGCTGTGTTTGCAGCACAGGAACGGGCCAGGAGTATCCAATCTCATGTGGGAGAGGGGTGGATCCAAGGTATCCCCAATGGGCTGAGGCAGGAATCACACACAGCCACAGCAACTCTACCTAATTACAGCTCAATACAGACAAGAATACCCAGGAAAGAGCAGAATTCCCCWCAGAAAGCCATGCAAGAGCAGGAAGGAGAAGCTAGAGCAGCTGCAGGAGGGATGGTGAGGAACAGGAAAGAAAGGAGCCTGGCTGAGGCTGTGTTTCAGGAACACGATAGCACCCAGCACAACCAGATCCAGCTCTGCTGTCCCACCCTGGGGCCACACGGGACGTGGCTGTCCCACAAAACTGATTCCCCCTTTGTCCCACATCCCACACCCAGCASAGCACTCAGTGCCAGGCCAGTGCTGCCCTACCTGTGGATGATGCCCAGGGCTTTGTAGATGGCCACACGCCCGCTGCCCTCCTTGGACTGCCCGTCCCGCTTGTCCCGGGCGTACATGTTCTTCTCCGAAAAGTTGCAGCCCGTGAAGTCAAAGTGAGGTGAGTTCAGGGAGATGAGTTTGGGGAACAGCATGTTCTCCACCTGCAGAGCACAGGGAGCAGCACCAGGTTACGGGGGTCCTTGGCTGCTCATCCTGCTCCACTGGCACCAGTGCTGAGCACAGGCTTGCACCAGGGTCAGCTCCCCACTCTGCCCAGTTCCAG
>NW_026624688.1:0-3892 GCF_030028575.1 Malurus melanocephalus | reverse complement strand
GCAGCTACAGCAGCCCAGCATTCTCCAGCTGTGCCCTCACCTGGTCGTTCTCATCGCTGAAGTTGTTGCCGTACATGAAGCAGCCGCGCTTGGAGGCGTGGCCATGCAGATCCACGTAATAAGCCAGCCCACTGTCCTTGGGGGCAATAGGCTCTGGGGGCTCAGCAGCCTCGGGGACAGGGGCTGGGGGAGGGCTCCAGGACCCCTCCTCCTCACAGTGCTCGCTGCTGTGGCTCGAGGGCAGGATCCAAGTGCTTTGCTCTGTGCTGTCTGCCAGCTGGGCTTCCTGAGCTGGGCACGAGTGGCTGCTGGCACGCCACGTGCTGGGGGAATTGCGGAGGTTGTTGGTTTTATCCAGCTCTGATAACGCAGCCTCCATGGGCGGGATGGGAGAATTGGGAGATTTGATGCTCAGCAAGCTGGTGCTGAGCGGGGAGACAAATGTCCTCCAGTCTGGAGAGCCCGGCAGGACACGGCTGTGGATGTGGTGGTAGAGCAGCACAGCTTTGGCCCCGTAGACTGCGGGGTGCAGCTCGGCATCGGGGTGCAGATACTGCCTGTTCAGGTTCACCCCACGGGAGTCAGTTCTGCAGAGAGAGCAGAGACACCAGGACCGAGCTTCCAGGGTGCCCTGGCAGAGCTGAGCTCAGCTTGGAATGCCCTTCCTGGGCATGGAGGGCCTTGGGCTCTGTCCTGGAACWGCCACAGTGAGGCAGAGCCCTGCATCATCCCCCCAGAAACAGGAATGGAGCTGGGGAAAGGTCTGAGCGCCAGGAGTGGCTCAATCTGGGCAGAGGAAAGCTCAACTGGGGACCTTGTCACTCTCTTCAACTTCCTGACAGGAGGGGACAGCCATGTAGGGGTCAGGCTGTGCTCCTGGAGGACAAGGGACAGGACCAGAGGGGAACAGCCTGAAGCTGAACCAGAGGAGGTTTAGGTTGGAAATTGGGAACAATTTCTTCGTGGAAAGAACTGTCTATGCTTTGCACATAGGGGTGGATTCCCKRTCTATGRAGGRATTTAAAAGCTGRKTGGATGTGGCTATGGGTTAGTGGTKGCCTTGGCAGTGCWGGGGGATGGTTGGACTCAGTGGTCTCACAGGGCTTTTGAAACCCAAATGAATCCACAATTCTATGATTTTTATAAACTTTACCAGCTTTCTGAGATCTCTTTTTCAGCAAACTCACAACCTTTTCCATATCTGCACCCATCAGCGAACGACACTCACCTTTTGCCCACATCTATCAACCAACATTCAAAACGGTTTTTACTTTTTCTTGGGGGAATGGTTGGACTCAATRGTCTCAGAGAACTTTTCCAACCCAAATGATCCCATGAAATACAGAGCAGGCTCTGTCTGGGGCTCACACTCACCGGTAGTGGCCCCGCACCACCCCGTCAGGGTTCAGCATGGGGATGAGCTTGAACACAAACATCCTCCTGAGCATTTGGGCACGGGGATCCTCCTCCCGCAGGATGAAGTCCAGGAACCCGTTGAAGACAAAGCTGGAGGGAGTTTCTCCTGGATGGACTCTGCTGCTGAGGAAAAACACCTGGGGACAAACAGACAGGGGTGAGGGGGGCATYCTGCCTGCCCCAGGATGCTACAATGGGGAAGGGTGTCAGACTCTGCTCCAGCTCTTGGGGACAGGACACTGTTCTGGTCACAGACACGGGGGTGGCAATAAGGGGTGAACACATGCTGGTCCTGCACCCCTGGCACAGCACCAGTGTGAGMTCTCACCTTCTTTCCAGTGAAGCACCGTGGCCGGGGTGTGCTGGTGTCTGGGAAAAGCTTGTCCAGCCGAGGCTCCCGCTTCTCCTGCATGCCATGGCACGAGGTGATGGTCAGCAGGTCCACACGGAGGTTATCCAGAGAGCGGCACAGCAGCTCCCGGTGGTAGTACACCGAGTCCAGGGGGCTGTGGGGTGAGAAGGAATCTCAGCCAGTCCCAGGAGTGAGGGGATGCTTTCTGCACCTGCAGCCCCAGCTCTGTGCCCGGGAGCCCCAGCAGGATCACCCCCACATCTGGGGGGTGCCAGATACCCTCAGAGCCTGCTGGGAACACAAACATTCGTTCCTTTGGGATAAAGAGGGTGGCCCAGGGCTAGGGGTTATACTGCCTGACATCCCCCGGCTGTGGGAGTGGTGGGAGAGCAGCTTGTGCACAGACACACCCGGCATGGAAGGTTGGGCCATCCCATCAGGGAGATAACACATCCCAGCAGGGAGATAACCCGTTCTGGCAGGAGGGACAGGGCACTGAGGGATTCATCCCATCAGGGAGATAACACATCCCAGTAGGAGGGACTGGGCACTGAGGGATTCATCCCAGCAGGAGATAACACATCCCAGCAGGAGGGATGGGGCACTGAGGGATTCATCCCAGCAGGAAGGATGGGGCACTGAGGGATTGATCCCAGCAGGGAGATAACCCATCCCAGTAGGAGGGACAGGGCACTGAAGGATTCATCCCACCAGGAGATAACCCATCCCAGTAGGAGGGACTAGGCACTAAGGGATTGATCCCAACAGGAGGGACAAGGCACTGAGGGATTCATCCCAGCAGGAGATAACACATCCCAGCAGGAGGGATGGGGCACTGAGGGATTGATCCCACCAGGAGATAACACATCCCAGCAGGAGGAACGGGGGCACTGAGGGATTCATCCCCTGACGAGGTACTGAGGGATTCATCCCAGCAGGGAGATAACCCATTCTGGCAGGAAGGACCGGGTTCCAAGGCACCCATCCCATGAGGTGGGTAACTCATGCTGGGCTCCAGAACAATAAGGGATCCTCTGGAATCTCGTGGGTAGCTCAGGGCAAGCTACTGCCACTGCTTGTGCAGAGCTAGGGCACAGAGAAGCTAKGGGATGGGTACAGGGACCTTCCTGCTGCAGACAGAGCTTCCCCAGGGGAAAAAAACCCAGCAGGCATAGACCAGGAAGAGGGGAGAAGGCCAGGAAGGGGGAACAAGAGCCAGGAAAGAAGGCCAGGGAGGGGACCAAGAGCCAGGAAGGGGGAACAAGAGCCAGGAAAGAAGGCCAGGGAGGGGAACAAGAGCCAGGAAGGGGGACCAAGAGCCAGGAAAGAAGGCCAGGGAGGGGACCAAGAGCCAGGAAGGGGGATTGTGGGGGGCATACCTGCTGGGGGACATGTGCCTGCAGTCCTGGAAGCGGCCATCCAGCTGTGCCAGCATGTCCTGGCACTCGGTGTAGGAGAAGGGGTAACAGAAGGCRAAGTAGGTGGTGGCCCCGCGGTACTCCAGGAACCGGTGCACGAAGGACAGCACAAACTGTGTCTCCACCATCTGTGACAGAYGTGGAGAGGGCTGGGCACTGGCACGGGGGTAGAGCCACCCTGGCACAGCTCTCCTCTCTCATCAGGGGTGCCCATGGCTGCTCACCCTTGTCCATCCCATGGGAATCACTGCCCAGCTGGCTCTGCTCCTGTCCTGACATGCTAAGCTGTTCCCTGCASAGCCTTCAGCTCTCAGCTCACCCCWCTGACCAAACCACACCTGCCCTGACCYGTGTCAGGCAGAGGGAGGGATGTTCTGGCTCTGGAAATGTTCCAAGCCAGGTTGGAAAGGCTGCTCTAGTGGAAGGGACAACCTTGGTTTGAGTAACCTGGTCCAGTGGAAGGGGTCCTTGCCCATGGCAAGTGTGGAAAAAAGATGAGCTTTAAGATCTCTTCCAACCCAAACCATTCCAGGACTAAATGACTCTCTAGCCCCTGTTCTGTGGGGTGTTGGGGATGTTGGGGGGTGCTGCCTCCCCACAGCAGCGGGGAGCAAGGAGGGCTCAGACCACAGCTCTGCTGGGCAGTTCCTACCACACCAAAGAAACCTCTCAGGACTCTCATCCCTTGGCTGAGCTTCCCAAGCTC
>NW_026624687.1:36114-37182 GCF_030028575.1 Malurus melanocephalus | reverse complement strand
TTCCGGGCTATCCCGGGGTGCCCCATCCCGTTCCGGGGTATTTCGGGGTTCCCCATCCCATTCCGGGGTATTTTGAGGTGCCCCATCCCATTCCGGGTTATTCCGGGGTGCCCCATCCCGTTTTGGGGTATTTCGGGGGTACCTCATCCCATTCCGGGCTATCCCGAGTTACCCCATCCCATTCCGGGGTATTTTGGGGTGCCCTATCCCATCCCGGGTTATTTTGGGGTGCCCCATCCCATCCCGGGGTATTTTGGGGTGCCCCATCCCATTCCGGGTTATTTCGGGGTGCCCCATCCCGCTCCCAGCTATCCCGGGTTACCCCATCCCATTCCGGGCTATCCCGGGGTGCCCCATCCCTCTCGAGGGTATTTTGGGGTGCCCCATCCCGTTTTGGGGTATTTCGGGGGTACCCCATCCCATTTCGGGGTGCCTCATCCCATCCCGAGCTATCCCGGGGTACCCGCGGCTACGGGACCCTCCGGGGGTGCCCCATCCCATTCTGGGCTATCCCGGGTTACCCCATCCCATTCCGGGTTATTTTGGGGTGCCCCATCCCTCTCCGGGTTATTTTGGGGTGCCCCATCCCATCCCGGGGTATTTTTGGGTGTCCCATCCCATTCCGGGCTATCCCGGGGGTGCCCCATCCCATTTCGGGGTATCCTGGGGTGCCCCATCCCATCCCGGGGTATTTTGGGTTACCCCATCCCATTCCGAGCTATCCCGGGGTGCCCCATCCCTCTCGGAGGTATTTTGGGGTGCCCCATCCCATTCCGGGCTGTCCCGGGGTACCCGCGGGCACGGGATCCCCCAGGGGTGCCCCATCCCGTTTTGGGGTATTTCGGGGGTACCCCATCCCATTTCGGGGTGCCTCATCCCATCCCGAGCTATCCCGGGGTCCCCCCGCTCACCGGACCCCCCTTTCCCTCGGCGGGCCCCCTTTCCGCCGGGCCGGGCGGGGGGCGGGASGGGCCTGGCCGAGCCCCAGGATCAGCGAAATTCGCCCGTTTTTGGCGCAAACAGGGAGCTTGGCCGGCGCCGCGATTTTCCATGACTCCATCCCGACCC
>NW_026624687.1:32311-33470 GCF_030028575.1 Malurus melanocephalus | reverse complement strand
CATCCCCTCTCCCCGGGATCCCCTCCCGCTTCCCGCCCTCTCCGTGTCCCATTATCCCGATCCCGCAGCTGTCCCGTTAATCCGGCCCATCCATCGCCCCGACAGCCGCGCTGGGTTCGCTCCAGGCCCGGGGCCAGCCCTGCACCTGCTCCGGGCCCGGGGCCGGATCCAGCCCCGCTCCTCCAGCCCTAAAAAGGCCACGATCGGCCGCGTTCCTTCGGGCCGTGTCATCCTCCCTCCCCGGTCCCCGCTCCCTCCCCGCGCCGCGATCGCGGCCCCGGGACAGCCCGCGGAGCTGGGAACGACTGCGGGACAGGAAAAATCTGGGATTGTGGGGTTTATTCCCGGCAGATTTCCAGCCTGCACCGCGCCGTTCTCTGAGACACCCGCGGGGATATTTTTTTTTTTGGGTTTTCCCGGTTTTTTTCCGTTTCTCCCCGGGCGGGATGAGCTGTTCTCGACCTTCCCCCCATCCTCAGACGTGCCGGAGCGCAGGCAGCGCCTGCTAAAACCGGCGACGGGAGGGGGAGATCGGGGGATTGACGGACGCTTGGAGAGCTCATAAACTCCCTTCCCTCGGGAAAGAGGGCTAAAAATAGCGCCGGGAGGCTGGAGAGGGATGGAGAGGGATGGAGAGGGATGGAGAGGGCAGGGACAGGGAGGAAAATGCGGGGAAAGGCAGGAAAATGCAAAGAAAGGGCAGGAAAGGGAAGTAAAGGGCAGGAAAATGTGGGGAAAGGGCAGGAAAAGCCTGGGAAAGGCAGGAAAGGCAGGAAAAATTAGGAAAAGGCAGGGAAATGCAGGGAAAGGGAAGGAAAGGGCAGGGAAAAACAGGAAAGTTGAAAAAAAAGACAGGGAAATGCAGGGAAAGGGAAAGGAAAGGCAGGAAAGGGCAGGGGAAGGGCCAGGAAAGGCAGGAAAATTGAAAAAAGGACACAGAAATTTAGGGAAATGGCAGGGAAAGGGAAGGAAAGGGAAGCAAAAGGGACTGGAAAGCGACAGGGAAAGAAAAATGGACAGGAAAATGGAAAGGAAAAAAGGAAAAAGAGAAAGGGAAATTCTAAAAGCAAGGAAAGGGAAAGATAGAGGGAGAGGAGGAAAAGGAAAAAGAAAAGGAAAAGGAAAAGGAAAAGGAAAAGGAAAAAAGGGAGAAAGGAGG
>NW_026624687.1:27490-30780 GCF_030028575.1 Malurus melanocephalus | reverse complement strand
GATCCCGGTTCCCACCCCGCTGTCGCTCTCCCCGCAGGCTACGGGCACGCAGCGCCCAGCACGGACGGCGGGAAGGTGTTCTGCATGCTCTACGCTCTGCTGGGCATCCCTCTCACCCTGGTCATGTTCCAGAGCCTGGGCGAGCGCATCAACACCTGGGTGCGGGCGGGGCTGCGGCGCCTCAAACGGCGCCTGGGCATGCGGCGGCCGGAGGTGTCCATGGCCAACATGGTGACCATCGGCTTCGTGTCCTGCGTGGGCACCCTGTGCGTGGGCGCCGCCGCCTTCTCGCACTACGAGAGCTGGAGCTTCTTCCAAGCCTACTACTACTGCTTCATCACGCTSACCACCATCGGCTTCGGCGACTACGTGGCGCTGCAGAAGGACCAGGCGCTGCAGACGCAGCCGCAGTACGTGGCTTTCAGCTTCGTCTACATCCTGGCCGGCCTGACGGTCATCGGCGCCTTCCTCAACCTGGTGGTGCTGCGCTTCATGACCATGAACGCCGAGGACGAGCGAAGGGACGCGGAGCAGCGGGCGCTGCTCGGACGGAGCGCCCGGCCCTGCCCGGCTCCGGCTCCGGCCGGTCCCGAGGGCTCCGCGGCCGTGGCGGTGCCGGCCGAGAGCGGWTTCCGTAATGTCTACGCCGAGGTGCTGCACTTCCAGTCGGTGTGYTCGTGCCTGTGGTTCAAGAGCCGCGAGAAGCTGCAGTATTCCATCCCCGTCATCATCCCCCGCGATTTGGCCGCCCCGGACGCGGACGCCGAGCGGGGTCGAGTTTCGCCCGCYCGCCGCGCCGCCGGGACCCCGGAGCAGCGCTGCTTCTGCCGCTCCCGCCGCTCGGCCATCAGCTCCGTGTCCACCGGCCTGCAGAGCCTGGCGGCATTCCCGGGATTCGCCAAGCGCCGCAGCTCCGTGTAGCCCGCCCCGATTCCCCGATCCCAATCCCTGATCCCGGATCCCGAACATTTTGGGAAGCGGCTCCAGACTCTGGAACGGCGCCGGAGCGGCGCTCGCTCCGCTTTGGGATTTTGATTTAAAACCTCTGGGATTTTGATTTTTGCGAAACCACTCCTTGAAAATGTGAAACTTGGGGGAACCGGTGGGATCGGGGGCACCTCGCACCGGCCCTTCCCGAGCTCTGGATCCTCGGGAATCTCCCGGGAAGCGCAGAAGGASCCACGGCCGCGGAAATCAGGCTAAGAGGGGCTTAGCCGGAGCTTTTCCGCATCATCCGGCCGGGAAAAGCGGCCGGGAAAAGCAGCCGGGAGTCACGTAGGCTGCTCCAAATGCTGCCATTCCCGGGATTTGGGGTCCTTTAACCCTTTCCAGGGGGCAGAGCCCTCGGGATTTAGGGGGGATCATCCAATGGGTGAAGGCTGATCCCATGGGATTTCCTGCCGAGGGCCCGGGGATGGGATTGTTATCCCCGGAAAGGGATTTTCGGGCACAATTTTCCCCTGGGAATCCCATTCCATCCTCTCCAAGGCTCCGGGGATGGAACTGTTCCCCCTGGGGAGGAATTTTGGGGGCAATCAGGGATATTTTCCCTTGGGATCTCCGTCTCCATCCTCGCCAGGGCTCCAGGGATGGAATCATTACCCCTGGGAAGGTGCTTCGAGGGAAAATCTGGGATATTTTCCCTTGGGATCCCCATTTCCATACTTTTTGAGGCTCCAGGGATGAAATCGTTCCCCTCAGGTAGAAATTTTGGGGTATTTTTTTCCTGGGATCMCCATCTCCATCCTCACCAAAGCTCCAGGGATGGAATTGYTCCCYTGGGAAGGAATTTTGGGATATTTTCCTCTGGAATCTCCATTTCCATCCTCTCCAAAGCACCAGGGATGGGATTTTTCCCCTCAGGGAGGTATTTTTGGGGAATTTACCCCTGGAATCCCCATTTCCATTCTCCCAAGGCTCCAGGGATGGGGTTGTTCCCCCTGGGAAGGAATTTTGGGATGTTTTCCCCTGGAATTCCCATCTCCATCCTCATGAAGGTTCCAGGGATGGAATCAATCCCCGGGGGGAGGAATTTGGGGGAAATCTGGGACATTTCCCCCTGGAATCTTCATTTCCATCCTCTCCAAGGCTCCAGGGATGGAATTTTTCCCCCTGGAGAAGAATTTGGGAAAAAATTTGGGATATTTTCCCCTGCAATTCCCATTTCCATCCTCCCAAGCCTTCAAGGATGGAATCATTCCCCTCAGGTAGGAATTTTGGGATATTTTCCCCTGGGATCCCCATCTCCATCCTCACCAAAGCTCCAGGGACGGAATTGTTCCCCCTGGGAAGGAATTTTGGGATCTTTTCCCCTGGAATTCCCATTTCCATCCTTTTTTAGGCTCCAGGGATGGAATCGTTCCCCCTGGAGATGAATTTGGGGCAAATCTGGGATATCCCACCACTTTTCCATCCCTGTCCTCCACACCCCTGGGATGCTCCCACAATTCCCCCGGGGGTCACCTCCGTCACCACCCCCTCATCCTTTCCCATTCCCACCCTTCCAGAACGGGATTTTCCCTTCCCAGCACCCAAAAGTCCCTCCTGGGACGTCAAATCCCTTTCCGGAGGGGAAATCCCTTAGATTTCTGACACTCGAGCTGTAGATCCGTGAGATTCCAGAGGGCGTTTACCACGCGCGGTAAAATCCGTGGAATTGCCCCTGCGGGAGGGGGAAACCCGGGAATGAATCCGGGAGGAATTCCCGCCTCTTCCTCACCGGGGGCGCCCCAATCCCATCGGGAAGGGACCCCCGGTTCCGATGCCAAAGCCGATCCGTCCCGCGGGGCTCGATTCCTCGGAGAGGGGAATAAAGGATTGTTGGAAGTTTGGGAATGGCTTGGATCTTCCCTCGGGATGTGGGGAGGGAAAATGGGATGGGAAAGGGAGATTCTTTGGGATCTTGGATTGTTCTCTTGGGATCCGGGAAGGAAAAGGGGAGGGGAAAGGAGGACCCTGATCCTTTGGGATCTCAGCTCCTTTTTTCAGGATTTGGGAGGGAAAGAGGGACAGGGAGAGGAGGATCCCAATCCTTTGGGACCTTGGATTCTTCTTTTGGGATCTGGGAGGGAAAAGGGGATGGGAGAGGATGATCCCGATCTTTTGGGATCTCAGCAATCACCTCCAGTCCTTCTCTCAAGATTTGGGAAAAGGGGATCCCGATCCTTTGGGACCTTGGATTCTTCTCTTGGGATCTGGGAAGGAGGGTCCTGATTCTGTGGAATTTTGGCTCCTTCTCTTGGGATCTGGGAAGGAATAGAGGATGGGAGAGACAGATCCCAATCCTTTGG
>NW_026624687.1:23307-24958 GCF_030028575.1 Malurus melanocephalus | reverse complement strand
GGCCCCCCCAGGGTCACATTTCTGTCCCACTATCCCCTCCCGAGGGCGATTTCCCCTCTCTGCCCCACCCCCTCCAGCCATGGAAGGGTTACTCCCATCCCAATCCCAATCCCAATCCCAATCCCAATCCCAATCCCAATCCCGATCCCAATCCCAATCCTGAGTGGGAATTTCCACCCAGGAAGGGTTAATCCCATCCCGATCCCAATCCTGATCCCGATCCTGAGTGGGAATTTCCACCCCCAGCCACTGAAGGGTTAATCCCATCCCAATCCCGAGTGGAAATTTCCACCCCAGCCACAGAAGGGTTAATCCCATCCCAATCCCAATCCCAATCCCGAGAGGGAATTTCCACCCCCAGCCATGGAAGGGTTAATCCCATCCCATCCCATCCCGATCCCGAGTGGGAATTTCCACCCGGGAAGGGTTAATCCCATCCCATCCCATCCCGATGCCGAGTGGGAATTTCCACCCAGGAAGAGTTAATCCCATCCCAATCCTGAGTGGGAATTTCCACCCGGGAAGGGTTAATCCCATCCCAATCCTGAGTGGGAATTTCCACCCGGGAAGGGTTAATCCCATCCCAATCCCAGTCCTGATCCAGAGTGGGAATTTCCACCCGGGAAGGGTTAATCCCATCCCATCCCATCCCGATCCTGAGTGGGAATTTCCACCCGGGATGGGTTAATCCCAATCCAAATCCCAAGTGGGAATTTCCACCCGGGAAGGGTTAATCCCATCCCATCCGGATCCCGAGTGGGAATTTCCACCCGGGAAGGGTTAATCCCATCCCAATCCCAATCCCGAGCAGGAATTTCCACCAGGGAAGGGCTAATCCCATCCCATCCCATCCCAATCCCGATCCCGAGCAGGAATTTCCACCCCAGCCATGGCAGGGTTAATCCCATTCCAATCCCAGTCCCGATCCCAATCCCAAGTGGGAATTTCCACCCAGAAGGGTTAATCTCATCCCGATCCCAATCCCGAGTGGGAATTTCCACCCGGGAAGGGTTAATCCCATTCCAATCCCATCCCATCCCATCCCGAGTGGGGATTTCCACCCCCGCAGCCTCCAGCAGTCACAGCCTCTGGAAAAGGGCTGGAAAAGGGATGGAAAAACAATTCATCAACGGCTGNTCCTTCTCAGGGCCACATTTCTGTCCTCTTGGTCCCCTCCAAGGTCACATTTGGGTCCCTCCAGTGACACTTTGGGGTCCCCCAGTGACACATTTGGGTCCCCTCTGTCACAACCCTTCCCAGGGCCACATTTCTGTCCCCTCCAAGGTCACATTTGGGTCTCCCCAGTGACACATTGGGGTCCCCCCATCACCATCACAGTTCTCCAGGGTCACATTCCTGTCCCCTCCAAGGTCACATTTGGGTCCCCCAGTGACATGTTGGAGTCTCCTCTGTCACAACCCTTCCCAGGACCACATTTCTGTCCCCTCGTCCCCTCCAAGGTCACATTTGGGTCCCCTGCAGTGACACATTTGGGTCCCCCATCACCATCACAGCTCTCCAGGGTCACATCTCTGTCCCTTCCGAGGCCACATTTGGGCCCCCCCAGGGTCACATTTCTGTCCCACTATCCCCTCCCGAGGGCGATTTCCCCTCTCTGCCCCACCCCCTCCAGCCATGGAAGGGTTACTCC
>NW_026624687.1:12760-19177 GCF_030028575.1 Malurus melanocephalus | reverse complement strand
ATTCAGGGTTATCCCAGGCTGGTTTATCCCATTCAGGTTTATCCTGGTCCGGTTTATCCCAGGTTTATCCCAGGATCATCCCATTCAAGTTCATCTCATTCAGGTTTGACATGGGTTTATCCTGTTCAGTTTTTTCCCCGGTTTATCCCATTCAGGTTAATCTCAGAGAGGTTTATCCCATTCATGTGTATCCCATTCAGGTTTATCCCGGGTTTATCCCACTCAGGTTTAAAACAGATTTATCCCATTCAGGTTTATCTCAGACAGGTTTATCCCATGCAAGTTTATCCCAGGTTTATCCCATTCAGGTTTATCCTGGGTTTATCCCACTCAGGTTTAAATCAGATTTGTCCCATTTAGGGTTATCCCAGGCTGGTTTATCCCATTCAGGTTTATCCTGGTCCGGTTTACCCCAGGTTTATCCCGAGTTCATCCCATTCAGGTTCATCCTATTTAGGTTCATCCCATTCAGATTTATCCCGGTCAGGTTTAACCCGGGTTTATCCCATTCAGGGTTATCCCAGGCAGGTTTATCCCATTCAGGTTTATCCTGGGATCATCCCATTCCAGTTCATCCCATTCAGGTTTAACACGGGTTTATCCCGTTCAGGTTTTTCCCGGGTTTATCCCATTCAGGTTTATGTCTTTCAGGTTTATCCCAAACAGATTTATCCCATTCAGCTTTATAGCAGACAGGTTTATCCCATTCAGGCTTATCCCGGGTTTATCCCGGTCAGGTTTATCCCGGGTTTATCCCGGGCAGGCCCTGCCGCTCCCGAGTCCCGGGAATGGATCCCGGCGATCCCGGCCCCGCTCCGCCAGCGCCACCTGCCGGGCCCGAGGGGACACACGGGGGGGACACGCGCGAGGGGACGGTGGCACCGGGACAGAATTCCCGGGACAGGATCTCCAGGACAGAATTCCCGGGAAAGAATCACCGGAAAGAATTCCCAGGACAGGAATCCCGGGATGGAATCTCTAGGATAGAATCCCCGGGATCGGATCACCGGGACAGAATCCCCATGACAGAATTCCTGAGAAAGAACTCCCGGGACAGAATCCCCGGGAAAGAATTCCCAGGACAGAAATCCCGAGACGGAATCACTGTAAAGATTTCCCAGGGCAAAATTCCCGGGAGGAATCTCCGGGACAGAATTCCCAGAACAGAATTCCCGTGACAGAATCTCCGGGACAGAATTCCCAGGGCAGAATTCCCGGGATAGAATTCCTAGGACAGGAATCCCCGGGACAGAATCTCCAGGACAGAATCACCGGAACAGAATTCCCATGGCAGAATTCCCGGGAGGAATCCCTGGGAAAGAATCACCGGGAAGAATCTCCAGGACAGAATCTCCGGGACAGAATTCCCAGGGCAGAATTCCCGAGATGGAATCCCTGGGACAGAATCTCCCGGACAGAAACCCCGTGACAATTCCTGGGAAAGAACTCCCGGGACAGAATCCCCGGGAAAGAATTCCCTGGACGGAATTCCCGGGACGGAATTCCCGTGACAGAATCTCCGGGACAGGAATCCCGGGAACAGAATCACCGGGAAAGAATTCCCAGGGACAGAATCTCCAAGGCAGTATCCCCGTGACAGAATTCTCGGGATAGAATTCCCAGGGCGGAATTTCCGGGAAAGAATCTCCGGGACAGAATTCCCAGAGCAGAATTCCCGAGATGGAATTCCCGGGACAGAATCCCCGATACAGAATCAGCGGGGCAGAATTCCCAGGGCAGAATTCCCGGGACAGAATCCCCGGGACAGAATCAGCGGGACAGAATTCCCGAGATAGAATCACTGGGACAGAATTCCCGGGACGGAATTCCCGTGACAGAATTCCTGGGAAAAAAACTCCCAGGACAGAATTCCCGTGACAGGAATTCCCGGGATAGAATTCCCAGGACAGGAATCTTGGGGCAGAATCCCCGGGGCAGAATTCCCGGGACAGAATCCCCAGGACAGAATTCCCGGGACAGAATTCCTGGGAAAAAAAAATCCCAGGACGGAATTCCCGTGACAGGAATTCCCGGGATAGAATTCCCAGGACAGGAATCTTGGGACAGAATTCCCGGAGCAGAATTCCCGGGACAGAATTCCCGGAGCAGAATTCCCCAGGGCAGCATCCCCGGGACAGAATCCCCAGGACAGAATTCCCGGGATAGAATTCCCAGGACAGGAATCTTGAGACAGAATTCCCGGGACAGGAATTCCCGGGATAGAATTCCCAGGACAGGAATCTTGGGACAGAATTCCCGGAGCAGAATTCCCAGGGCCGGCGGCACCGCAGCAGCAGCAGCGCGGCAGAACTGGGGGCGTGGTTATGCAAAATAAAGGGGCGTGGATTCCACCGCACACACCCATTGCGCTGTGAGTGTGGCCAGAACCGGCGGGGGCGTGGCTTTACCGGGGGCGCGGCCATCTTGGGGGGCGTGTCCCGCCCTGCGCCCGGCGGGTAGAGGGGGCGGTGCTGGTGGGCGTGGTCTCGTGGTGGGTGTGGTCTGTAAGTGGGCGTGGTCTGGGCGTGGGCGTGTCCGCGGCGGCGCTGGTGGCGGGGGGGCCATGGCGTGGTCCCGGTACCAGCTGGGCCTGGCCGCGCTCATGCTGCTCACAGGCTCCATCAACACCCTGGCGGCCAAGTGAGTGCCCCCCAAAACCCCCGGGACCCCCAAACCCCACCGGGACCCCCCCGAGACCCCCAAACCCCGCGGAGCCCCCGCTCCGTCCCTCCCCGGTCCCCGCTCGGTCCCCGCTCCGTTCCCCCCGCGTTCGGGGGTGTCGCGATTTCGGGGGTGTCGCGATTTCGGATCCCCTTGAGCGGCCTTGAGAAACCCCTCCCTGCCCCCCCCCCCGCAAGGATTTGGGGTCCCCAAGGTCACCTCGGTGCCCGCTCCCCGCTTTAGGGGTGGGTCCGGGGTGTCTCGTTGGAATTGGGGGGATCCTTTTGGGGAATCCGGTTCTTTTTGGAGGATCCAGCCCCTTTTGGGGGATCCTGCTTTTGGGGGAATCCCGCTTTTTTGGGGGGATCCAGGTCCTTTTAGGGCTGGGAAAAGCACTTTGGGGATCTCCAGCCCATTTTGGGGTGGTGCCAAGCCCCCCCCCAGATCCACGGGCGGCTCCTCCCGCGCCCCAAAATCTCGGGAAGGGCTGGAATGAGGCCGTTCCCAGCCCGCGGTGACCCCGGGACGAGCTCCCCGGGCAAGGGCGGAGCTGCCGGGCCGGCTCATCCCGCGTGGATCCGGCGGAATTCCAGCCGATCCCGGCCRATYYCCRCGGAATTCCAGCCGATCCCGGCCGATCCCAGGCTCCCCCGGAAGGGGAAACTGAGGCGCGGGGGCCGAGCAGCGCCCGCAGGGGACACGTGAGGTCCCAAAAAAGCCTCTTGCGACATCCCGGGGGGTCAGCCGGGAATGAGTCAGCCCCAAATCCCACGGGACTGGCGGAAAAATCGGGATGGGATGGGATCCGGGGATGGGATGCGGGAATGGGATTCAGGGATGGGATGGGATTGGGGGATGGGATTGGGATTTGGGATTTGGGGATGGGATTGGGATTTGGGATCCGGGGATGGGATTCAGGGATGGGATCTGGGGATGGGATTCGGGTTTGGGATTTGGGGATGGGATCCGGGGATGGGATTCGGGGTGGGATTCAGAGATGGGATGCGGGATTGGGATTCGGGGTTGGGATTCGGGGATGGGATTCGGGGTGGGATTCGGGGATGGGATTCAGGGATGGGATTCGGGTTTGGGATTTGGGGATGGGATTCGGCGATGGGATTGGGGATGGGATGCGGGGTTGGGATTCGGGGATAGGATTGGGATTTGGGATTCGGGGATGGGATTTGGGGTTGGGATCTGGGAATGGGATTTGGGAATGGGATTCGGGGATGGGATTCGGGAATGGGATTCAGGGATGGGATTGGGGATGGGATTGGGGATGGGATTGGGGATGGGATTGGGATTTGGGATCCAGGGATGGGATCCTGGAATGGGATTCAGGGATGGGATGGGATTCAGGGAGGGGGTCCCGGGCATGTCTCGGATCCCATTTGGGGTTGGGGACACTTCAGAAGGGGTCGGAGGGAATTGGGGACATTCCCAGCTGGATTTGGAGGGGTCTGGGGGTCCCTGGAGTCGGGAATTCTGCATCCAAACGGTGCCACTTCCAGGCTTATCCAAAGGGTGATGGGAACCATCAAAAGAAGGGGATTTTACCCCAAATTGAGGCTGGGGCTTTTTTGACGGATCCGGTGTCCCTCCGCCRGCGGAGCAGGGAGGAGGGAAGGGATTGGGGAGTTTCTATTCCCGGTTGGATCCAGAGGTTTGGGACATGCGATGTCCCATTTCTGGTGTCCCATTCCTGGTGTCCCATTCCTGATTGGATCTGGATTTTTGGGACATGGGGTGTCCCATTCCCAGTGTCCCGTTCCCAGTGTCCCATTCCCAGTGTCCCATTCCCCGTGTTCCATTCCTGGTGTCCCATTCCCCGTGTTCCATTCCCAGCTGGATTTGGATTTTTGGGACAAGGGGTGTCCTGTTCCCTATGTCCCATTCCCTGTGTTCCATTTCAGTGTCCCTCAGGGATCCCAGATCCAGATTTTTAGGACATGGAGTGTCCCATTCCCGATTGGATCTGGATTTTTAGGATATAGGGTGTCCCATTCCTGGCTGGATTTGGATTTTTGGGACAGGGGGTGTCCCATTCCCTGTGTCCCATTCCGGTGCCCCTCAGGGATCCCGAATCCAGATTTTTAGGATATAGGGTGTCCCATTCCTGGCTGGATCTGGATTTTTGGGACAGGGGGTGTCCCGTTCCCGGAGTCCCATTCCCCGTGTCCCATTCCAGTGTCCCTCAGGGATCCCAGATCCGGATTTTTAGGAAATGGAGTGTCCCATTCCCAGCTGGATTTGCGTTTTTTTGAACATGGGGTGTCCCATTCCCGGAGTCCCATTCCCAGTGTCCCATTCCCGGCTGGATTTGCATTTTTTGGGATATGGGATGTCCCATTTCCGGTGTCCCGTTCCCCGTGTCCCATTCCCGGCTGGATTTGGATTTTTGTGACACGGGGTATCCCATTCCCATTGTCCCATTCCCAGTGTCCTGTTCCCCATGTCCCATTTCCAGTGTCCCATTCTGGATTGGATCTGAATTTTTGGGACATGGGATGTCCCATTCCCGATTGGATCTGGATTTTTGGGACATGGGATGTCCCATTCCCGATTGGATCTGGATTTTGCGACATGGGGTGTCCCGTTCCCCGTGTCCCATTCCTGGCTGGATCTGGATTTTTGGAACATGGGGTGTCCCGTTCCCGGTGTCCCATTCCCGGTGTCCCGTTCTTGGTGTCCTATTCCCGATCTCCCTCCATCTGGGATCACAGCCAGAATCTGCAGCAGGCTGGGCCAGCCCCAGCGGTGTCACCTTCCCCGGGGACATCCCCTTCCCTGGGACATCCTGGTGTCACCTTCCCTTCCCTGGGGACATCCCCGGTGTCACCTTCCCTTCCCTGGGACATCCGGCCGGTCCCTGGAAGTGTCTCCTGGTGGCGCTGCTGTCCCGGAGCACAGCCCAGAGCGGGATTTTGGGGATTTTGGGATTTTTCCAATCTCTCCTCTCTGTCCCAGGTGGGCCGATACCCTGAGTGCTCCCGGCTGCAATGGGACGGAGGAGCACAAATTCCAGCACCCCTTCCTGCAGGTGAGACCCCAAAACTTCCATTCCTGCTTCCAGTCCCATTCCCGCAGGTGATACCCCAGAACTTCCAAACCCATTCCGGCTTCCAAACCCCCATTCCCAGAGACGAGATCCCAAAACTTCCAATCCCATTCCTGCTTCCAACCCCCCATTCCCACAGGTGAGACCCCAAAACTTCCAAACCCCCATTCCTGCAGGTGAGACCACAAAACTTCCAAGCCAACATTCCCTGTTCCATCCCCCATTCCCATTCCCACCCCCCATTCCCATTCCCATCCCCCATTCCCATTTCCATTTCCCATTCCCATTTCCATTACCCCATTCCCATTTCCATTTCCATTCCCATTTCCATCCCCCATTCCCATTCCCCATTCCCAATTCCACCCCCCATTCCCATTTCCATCCCCCATTCCCAATTCCACCCCCCCATTCCCATTTCCATCCCCATTCCCTGTTCCCTCCCCCATTCCCATTCCCATTCCCATTCCCATTCCCATTCCCATTCCCATTCCCATCCCCCATTCCCAATTCCACCCCTGTTTCCCATCACCGACCCCGCTCCCACCCCGTTTCCCATCTCTTCCTCTTTCCCTCAGGCCACGGGGATGTTCCTGGGGGAATTTTTCTGCCTCCCGGTGTTTTACCTGCTGCTCCTCCGGGATCGGCGCCGCGCAGATCCGTCCCCATCCTCATCCCCGTCCCCATCCCCATCCCGTCCC
>NW_026624687.1:9998-12698 GCF_030028575.1 Malurus melanocephalus | reverse complement strand
GGGATTTTTGGGGAATTTCCCCCGTTTCCCCGCAGCCCTGAACATGACCAGCGCCTCCAGCTTCCAGATGCTGCGGGGCTCCATCATCATCTTCACGGGGCTGCTGTCCGTGGCCTTCCTGGGCCGGGTTTTGGGGCGCAGCCATTGGCTGGGGATCCTGCTGACCATGGCGGGGCTGGCGCTGGTGGGGCTGGCGGATCTGCGCGGCTCCGGCGGCACCGGGCGCGGCATCGCCAACGTGGTCACGGGTACGCCGGGAATGCGGGAATGCCAGGAATGCTGGGGGTGCACTGGGGACGGGGAGGGCATGGGGTGCCTTGGTAATGCTGTGGGTGCTCCTTGGGATTGTGGGATAGCTCCTTGGAATGGTGGGAGCGCTCCTTGGGATTGTGGGATATCTCCATGGAATAGCGGGATCATCCCTAGGCAGGAAAACTCCTTGGAGTGGCGGGAAAATTCCATGCAATGGCGGGAGCGCTCCATGGGATCGTGGGATATCTCCTTGGGATTGTGGGATATCTCCTTGAAATGGCAGGAAAATTCCATGGAATGGTGGGAGAACTCCATGGAATGGCCGGAAAATTCCATGCAATGGTGGGAACATTCCATGGAATGGTGGGAGTGCTCCTTGGGATTGTGGGATATCTCCATGGAGTGGCGGGATCATTCCTTGGGATGGCAGGATCAATCCATGGAATGGCAGGAGCGCTCCTTGGGATTGTGGGATATCTCCATGGAATGGTGGGAAAACTCCTTGGAATGGTGGTAATATTCCATGGAATGGCAGGATCACTCCATGGAATGGCAGGAGCACTCCTTGGGATTGTGGGATATCTCCTTGGGATGGCAAGATCATTCCTTGGAGCAGCGGGAAAATTCCATGGGATGGCAGGAAAACTCCTTGGAATGGCAGGATCAATCCTTGGAATGGTGGGAAAACTCCATGGTATGGCAAGATCATTCCATGCAATGGCGGGAGTGCTCCTTGGGATTGTGGGATATCTCCTTGGGATGGTGGGATATTTCCATGGAATGGCGGGAGCACTCTTTGGGATTGTGGGATATCTCCTTGAAGTGGCAGGATCATTCCTTGGGATTGTGGGAAAACTTATTGGAATGGCGGGGAAATCCCATGGAATGGCGGGGAGTGCTCCTTGGGATTGTGGGATATCTCCATGGAATGGTGGGAAAATTCCATGCAATGGTGGGAGCTCCTTGGGATGGCGGGAAAATTACTTGGGATGGCGGGATAATTCGTTGGAATAGCAGGAATATTCCATGGAGTGGCAGGAGCGCTCCTTGGGATTGTGGGATATCTCCATGGAATGGCAGGAGCATTCCTTGGAATGGCGGGAATATTCCATGGAACAGCGGGGGCGCTCCTTGGGATGGTGGGAAAATTCCTTGGGATGGCGGGATATCCCCATGGAATGTTGGGAAAATTCTATGGAATGGCAGGAGCGCTCCTTGGGATTGTGGGATATCTCCATGGAATGGCAGGAGCTCCTTGGCATGGTGAGAAAATTCCATGCAATAGCAGGAAAATTCCATGGAATGGCGGGAGCGCTCCATGGGATCCTGGGATATCTCATTGAGATTGTGGGATATCTCCTTGGAATGGCAGGAGCATTCCTTGGAATGGCAGGAATAGCCCATGGAACAGTGGGGGCACTCCTTGGGATGGTGGAATATCTCCATGGAATGGCGGGATCATCCCTTGGTGGGAAAACTCCTTGGAGTGGCAGGATCATTCCTTGGAATGGTGGGAAAATTCCATGGAATGGCAGGAAAATTCCATGGAATGGTGGGAGAACTCCTTGGGATTGTGAGGTATCTCCTTGGAATGGCATGATCATACCTTGGGGTGGCGGGAAAATTCCATGCAATGGTGGGAACATTCCATGGAATGGTGGGAGTGCTCCTTGGGATTGTGGGATATCTCCATGGAATGGTGGGGGCGCTCCTTGGGATGGCGGGAAAACTCCTTGGGATGGTGGGATCATTCCTTGGAGTGGCAGGAAAATTCCATGGAATGGCAGGAGCGCTCCTTGGGATTGTGGGATATCTCCATGGAATGGCGGGAGCACTCCTTGGGATGGTGGGATATCTCCTTGGGATTGTGAGATATCTCCTTGGAATGGCAGGATCATCCCTTGGCGGGAAAACTCCTTGGAGTGGCGGGAAAATTTCATGCAATGGCAGGAGCGCTCCTTGGCATTGTGGGATATCTCCTTGGAATGGCGGGATCATTCCTTGGAATGGTGGGAATATTCCATGGAATCACGGGATATCTCCATGGAATGTTGGGATCACTCCATGGAGCCCTCCCGGCCCGTGGGCAGGAAATGGGGCTCAGCTTCCTCTTCCTTATTTTTCCCGCTTCCTTGTTTTCCTGATCTTCTTTCCCCCTTTTTCCCTGATTGTTTTTCCCTCCTTTTCCCTGCGTTCTTCATCCCCATTTTCCTTCTCTCCATTCCTTGTCTTCTCCCTTTTCCGTGTGTTCTTTGTTCCCCCATTCTCTGCCTTTTTCTTTCTCATCTTTTCCCCCATTTCCTGCCCTTATTCCCCCCTTTCCTCATCTTTTTTTCCCACTTCCTTCTCTTCCTCCTTTCCTTTCCTTTCCTTTCCTTTCCTTTCCTTTCCTTTCCTTTCCTTTCCTTTCCTTTCCTTTCCTTTCCTTTCCTTTCCTTTCCTTTCCTT
>NW_026624687.1:7173-8971 GCF_030028575.1 Malurus melanocephalus | reverse complement strand
TTTTTCTTTTCCTCTTTTCCTCTATTTTCCCTGTTCCTCTTTTCCTCTTTTCCTCTGTTTTCCCTGTTCCTTTTTTCATCCTCTTCCTCTATTTTCTCTATTCCTCTTTTCCTCCTCTTCCTCTATTTTCCCTGTTCCCTTTTTCTCTCTTTTCCCTGTTCCTCTTTTCCTCCTCTTCCTTTATTTTCCCCCCAATTTCTCCTCTTTTCCCTGTTTTCCTGCCTTTTCCCCATTTTCCCCTTTTCCCGGTTTTCCCAGGTGACCTGCTGATCCTGCTGGCCCAGGCCATTGTGTCCATCCAGATGGTGCTGGAGGAGAAATTCATCTTCAGCCACGACGTCCACCCGCTGCGCGCCGTGGGCACCGAAGGTGCGCCATTCCCGGGATTCCTGGAATTCCCACCATTCCCAAACCCTGGGAATAATGGGAATTACCGGGACAGGAATTACGGGAGCGGGAATTACGGGAATGGGAATTATGGGAGCGGCAATTACGGGGCAGGAATTACGGGGATGGGAAATACGGGGATGGGAATTACGGGGCGGGAATTATGGGGCGGGAATTACGGGAACGGGAATTACGGGGTGGGAATTACAGGAGCGGGAATTACGGGGCGGGAATTACAGGAACGGGAATTACAGGAGCAGGAATTATGGGAGCGGGAATTATGGGGGCAGGAATTATGGGGCAGGAATTACAGGGGCAGGAATTACAGGAATGGGAATTACAGGGGTGGGAATCACAAGAATGGGAATTACGGGAACGGGAATAACAGGGACGGGAATTATGGGAACGGGAATTACGGGGATGGAAATTACAGGGATGGGAATTACGGGGGCGGGAATTACGGGACAGGAATTATGGGAACGGGAATTACGGGAACGGGAATTATGGAAAGGGAATTGCAGGAATTACGAGGGTGGGAATTACAGGAACAGGAATTATGGGGCGGGACTTATGGGAATGGGAATTACGGGGCGGGAATTACGGGGCGGGAATTGTGGGGGCGGGAATTACGGGAACAGGAATTATTGGGTGGGAATTATGGGGGCGGGAATTATGGGAACGGGAATTGTGGGAACGGGAATTCCGGGGGCAGGAATTACGGGGGAAGGAATTACCGGAACGGGATTTACGGGAACGGGAAATACGGGGCGGGAATTACAAGAATGGGAATTATGGAGTGGGAATTATGGTGTGGGAATTATGGGGCAGGAATTACTGGGGTGGGAATTACGGGAATGGGAATTACAGGAACGGGAATTACGGGGACGGGAATTACAGGAGTGGGAATTACGGGAACGGGAATTACAGAATGGGAATTACAGAACGGGAATTAAGGAACAGGAATTAAGGAACGGGAATTACAGAACGGGAAGTGTTGATCCATGCAGAACACATCCCGTTTTTCCCCTCCAGGTCTGTTCGGTTTCACCATCCTGGCGCTGCTGCTGGTGCCGCTGTCGTTCATCCCCGCGGGGCAGCTGAGCGGGAACCCGCGTGGGCTCCTGGAGGATCCGTCCGACGCCCTGTGCCAGCTGCGGCAGCGCCCGCTGATCCTGGCGGCTCTGCTGGCCAACGTGGGCAGCATCTCCTTCTTCAACTTCTCGGGGGTCAGCGTGACCAAGGAGCTGAGCGCCACGACGCGCACGGTGCTGGACAGCCTGCGGACGCTGCTGGTGTGGGCGGTCAGCCTGGCGCTGCGCTGGGAGCGCTTCCACGCCCTGCAGCTGCCGGGATTCGCGCTGCTGCTGGCCGGAGCCGCGCTCTACAACGGGCTGCACCGCGCCCTGCTGCC
>NW_026624687.1:3488-5037 GCF_030028575.1 Malurus melanocephalus | reverse complement strand
ACAGGAGGTGGCACCCGGATCTGTGTCCATGGGATGGGGACAGGAGGTGACACCTGGATCCGTGTCCATGGGATGGGGACGGGAGGTGACACCCAGATAAGAGTGGATGGGATAGGAGGTGGCTCCCGGATTGGGTCAGGAGATGGCACCCAGCTCTGTGTCCATGGGATGGGACAGGAGGTGGCACCTGGATTTGTGTCCATGGGATGGGGACAGGAGATGGCACCTGGATCTGTGTCCATGGGATGGGGATGGGAGGTGACACCCAGGTAAGACTGGATGGGACAGGGGGTGGCACCCGGATTGGGACAGGAGGTGACACCCAGAGGGGACAGGGGGTGGCACCCTGATCTGTGTCCATGGGACAGGAGGTGACACCCAGATCCGTGTCCATGAGATGGGGACAAGGAGGTGGCACCCGGAGAAGAGTGGATGGGACGAGGTGGCACCCGGATGGGGACAGGGGGTGGCACCCCGATCCGTGTCCATGGGATGGGGACAGGGGGTGGCACCCAGATCCGTGTCTGTGGGGTCAGGACCCACCCCCCCAATTCCAGGGGGCTCCTGAAGGCTCAGATTTGGGATCGGAGCCCCGAATCCTCGGCTCCCCAATTCCCCAATTCCACGCTGACACATCCGAGACTGCTTTCCCTCCGTTTTTCCCTCGGGATTATCCCAAAAACACCGGAAGCAGAGCCAGGGGGTTCAACTCTACCTTTATTTTCGGGGAGGGGGTCCCGGCAGCGGGAAAGGGGGTGGGGGGAGGTGACAGCGATGGTGACAGCTCCGYTCTAGAATGGGATCCGGAGGGGCGGCGGCAGCGGGATTGTCCAGCTACTCTCTGGAACGGAGCAAAGAGCGGGGTGAGCCCGGGATTATCCCCGCGGGACATTGTGGGGACGGGCCCGCACTCACATGGCGTTCTCCTTGTAGTGCCGGAGCGCCTGCTCGGCCACGATCTCCATGAATTTGGGATCGTCCCACGGGATGTCCCCGGGCACGGTCAGCGCCAGCGGCTCCGAGTCGAAGAGCTGCACGGTCACCTGCGTGTCCGGCGGGGCCGCGGGGTCYGCGGGGTTCGGGGCTTTGGACAGCACCTGTGCCGGGGATCGGGGTCAGCCCGCGGGGTGAGCCGGGAGCGGGGCCAGCGCGGCCCCGGGACAGCCCTGGCGGGGCCCCGGCCTTGGCTTCGCTCCCGGGGCTGCATCCGGCACCGCCGCGCTCCGGCCGGAGCACAAAGAGCCCTTTGTGGGGATGGCCCAATTTCGGCCGCTGCCGGCCCCGAGCCCGGCCCTGCTCACGGCCCCGAACCCATCCCGGCCCTGCTCCTGTCCCTGCTCCCGGCCCCGATCCCATCCCGGCCCCGCTCCTGTCCCCTATCCCATCCCATCCCATCCCCGCTCCCGGCCCCGATCCCATCCCAGCCCTGCTCCTGTCCCTGTTCCCATCCCGGCCCTGCTCCTGTCCCTGTTCCCATCCCGGCCCTGCTCCTGTCCCTGTTCCCATCCCGGCCCTGCTCCTGTCCCTGATCCCATCCCGGCCCTGCTCC
>NW_026624687.1:0-836 GCF_030028575.1 Malurus melanocephalus | reverse complement strand
AAAACACCGGCAGTGATCCCAAAACAACACATGAAACATTCTCAAAAAACAACAAACATCTGAAACATTCCCAAAAAAACTTAACACCGGCAGTAATCCCAATAAAAACAGCAGCAACATTCTCATAAAAAACCTCCAGCAACATTCCCGAAAAAAACCCAAACATCAGCATAATCCCAAAGAAACCAAACACCGGCAACATTAAAAAAAAAAAAAAAAATCTGCAGTAATCCCAAAAAAACCCAAAATACCTGAAACATCCCCAAAAAAAACCCAAATTCCAGCACCATTCCCCAAAACAAACCCCTGCAATGTTCCAAATAAACCCAAACACGTGAAAACATTCACAGAAAATCCCAAACATCTGCCATATTCCCAAAAACCACACCTGCACAATCCCAAAACAAACACCTACAACATTCCCAAAAAAATACCTACAACATTCCAAAAAAAACCATCTGCAGCAATCCCAAAAAAGCCCCAAACAAACACCTGAAAAATTAAAAAAAACCCAAACACCTGAAAAATTCAAAAAAAAACCCAAACACCTGAAAAATCCCCAAAAATCCCAAACGCCAGCAACATTCCCAAAAAACCCCAAACACCTGCAACATTCCTGAAAATCCCACATTCCCAGGATGGCAGCAGCTCTGGCAGCCGGGACCGAGGTGGGACAAATCCCAAAATCCCGACAAACAGCGGAGCTTGGGATTCCCATGGGAATTATGGGATGTGTCCTATTAGGGTTGAGCTCATCCTCGTAAATCACGAGGAGGGYGAGGATTTTCTGGGAAATAAAATCCATAAAAGCTGTTCCCTGCCAAAATTTGGGATAA
>NW_026624686.1:34887-36332 GCF_030028575.1 Malurus melanocephalus | reverse complement strand
TGATAGCAGACATTATCTCTGATGTGCTCTGGAGACAGAAATTAGAATTGAGGAGCTGCTCTTTGAAGGATTTGCAGTCAGGGAAGGAGGGTTGGCATCAGCTGCTTCCATCTGAGATAAATCCTGTGATTATTGAGGTATCTTTCATAAAGGAGGGAAGGAAATTTTCTCTGAGCTCGGCAGAGAACTGAAAATTAAGGGTTCCCAGTGCCTGAAGAGAGGGATGGATGGGAGACTGGGAAGGAATTGTACCCTGGGAGGGTGGGGAGGGACTGGGGTGCCCAGAGCAGCTGTGGCTGCCCCTGGATCCCTGGAAGAGAGTTGAGTAAAAATTATAGAAATGCAGAAATACAGCAATGCAGAAATACAGCAATGCAGAAATAAGGAAATAAGGAAATACAGAAATAAATACAGAAATAAATACTGAAATACAGAAATGCAGAAATACAGAAATACAGAAATGCAGAAATATAGAAATACAGAAATGCAGAAATATAGAAATACAGAAATGCAGAAATGCAGAAATAAATACAGAAATACAGAAATGCAGAAATAAATACAGAAATACAGAAATACAGAAAGAAATACAGAAATACAGAAAAACAGAAATATAGAAATACAGAAACGCAGAAATACAGACATAAATACAGAAATACAGAAATAAATACAGAAATGCAGAAGTGCAGAAGTACAGAAATACAGAGATACAAAGATGCAGAAATACAGAAATACAGAAATGCAGAAATGCAAAATCACAGACTGGTTTGGGGTGGGAGGAACCTTAAAGCCCCCTAGTCCCAGGGACAGCTCCCACTACCCCAGGCTGCTCCAAGCCCCGTCCAACCCAGCTTTGGATTCCAAATTCAGACCTCAMTTATTGCTTTAAACATTCCCCAACAAACTGGATTCCAGGGGKGCATTTATTTACCTGTTATCACCGTGGACAGCTGGGATGGGGGCAGCTTCACCCAGCTCTGCTGGGGCTCAGGGTGGGGGTCCCACTGCACCACGAACCCCCCGATGGGCACAGGGGGTCCCTCGGGGGGGCTCCARCTCACCAGGATGCTGCAGTTCCCCAGGGCCACGGCAGAAACTCGCTGAGGAGGGGGCAAATCTTAAAGGAGACAATAAAAACCACTGTCAGCACAAAGATATCGCAGCCTCGAGTGAAAAAATGAACTCTGGTTTGTGGGTTTGCATGGGTCTGATCCGCTCTGGCACCGGGGGAAGGATAAACGTGGGTTATAATTAAAGGGAAGGTGTTAATGAGAGGGGAGGGTTGTGCTGGGGAACAGTCCCGTTCTTGGCTTCTCTGCTGGGTTGGACACGGCTYGGCTGTGCCATCCCAAACCCTACAGAGGCTGTCAGGGCACATCCCCACCCTGCTGCAGCCATGGGAACCGTGTGGGTTCAGAGGAGGAACGGGGATGATCCCAGGGCTGGAG
>NW_026624686.1:31446-33196 GCF_030028575.1 Malurus melanocephalus | reverse complement strand
CCCTTCCAGCCCAACCCACGCCATGATTTATTTTTCCCGTTTAATTCCTTAATTTCCTTTACTGGGAGGTGCTGATTTTTCCAGCAGCAGCAGGTTTGAATAAACCTTTCACCCTGGGGTAAAAAAATCGTGCCCTGGGGCTGAAATCGAGCCACCCTTTTCACACAGAGGGGGTAAAAAATATTATTTACTGCCCAGTTGGGTTTGTCCAAATGAGCAGGTTTGGATTTGAGAGGAAAAACCTGGATTTTCCTCAAAGCCACGATGAAGAATCATTGAAATGGAAGCACTGAGAGCATCCATCTTTGACACACCCTGGCTCTAACTCCCCTCCGGGTGCCTGCAGCGCTCCCAGTTTCACTTTCCTGAAGTCTACCTGACACGAATTCTTTCATTTTGCTGATTTTTGTCCCAGCCACACAAAGCACAAGGCAAAAAACAAAACTTTTGCAGCATTTTTGGTGCCTCAAGACAGAGGCAGTGCTGGAACCACTCTGAAAACTTCCTTTAAACCTTTTTTTTTGAGTTTTTTTTGGGTCTTTGCCMGAGGGTAGGAGCTCATCTCTTGCAGGATGTGCAGCTGACTCTCATTCCTTGCCTTTGAAGCTGCTGTGAACGCCCTAAATGCAGYTTTTTTGCCCCGTTTAATGAATGATGCTGCAGGAAGTCGCTCCTGATAAAGAAAGTGGTGCGAGATAAACGCTGCGAGCTGARGCCACAAGCCCCGGGCTCACAGAACCACGTGAAAATCGCTGCTTTCACTCCCAGGGTGGTTCTTRGTGTGGGGAGGTGAATTATTTACACAAATCTGGGGGTTTTAACTCAAATTCTGTGTGTGCTCCGTGGGGTTCTGGCTCCCTGCTTTGCCAAAAAAAAATGCTGGGAAAGCTGAAGAKGGGCTGGGGACAMAGGGGAGGGATGGRAAATTGGGAAGGGATTKTTCCCTGGGAGTAGGGGGGAGGCTGCTGCCTCTGCYGGGATTTTTCTGAACTCACCTTCCAAAAAATGGAGAGGTTCTGTTGGCCGGAGCCCAGGTCCTGCTGCTGGTACCACACATCCAGAATCCCACTGGGCACTGGGGGAAGGAAAAAGCCGGGGTTTGGAGCCGACAAAAGCACCACGAGGAGGAAAAAGAGGCGAAACCCCAGAGGAAATTCCAATTTCGGCTGTAAAACGTCCCTGAAATGCTGCAGGGTGGGAAAAAAAAACCAGTTTGCTGGGGATATGAGAACCGGCCATAAATGTGAGAAGGGATAAATCTGCTGGGGGTTTTATCCCACCCCATAATCAGGATGGCTCCTGAGGAACCCAACACACCAAAGGCACAGCAGCAGCTCTTTATTTGCAGAAATCGAGGTTTGGGAAAGCCCTTGGGCTTGGCTCCATCAACCCTGGAACACCGGGTGGCCTCGGGTGAGGGGTTTGTGGGATTTGTAGGATTTCCCCGTCTGGCTCTGGGCTGTAAATGCCTTTATCTGCTGATAAAGGTAGCTTAAACCCCCGGTTCCTCCCACAATTCTCGCTGGAAACTCGAGATTTTGAATAAACCTTTATCAGCCTGTCTGAGGTGGCTCAGACCCCCAGTTCTTCCCACAATTCTCGCTGAAAACTGAAGATTTTGAATAAACCTCCCAAAACAACATTAAATATAAGCTCTGGCTGGTGGATGTGCCCCCAAAAATCCMGAATTAGAGATAAATGCGCCGGGAAAGCTGAGGGGACAGAGCTCGGCTCCTCAAGGTCCCTGAGC
>NW_026624686.1:29703-30769 GCF_030028575.1 Malurus melanocephalus | reverse complement strand
AATGTGGGATCACATCTGCAGACTGTGAGCTGAAATCAGAAATATCCCAATGTGGGATCACATCTGCAGACTGTGAGCTGGAATCAGAAATATCCCAATGTGGGATCACATCTGCAGACGGTGAGCTGGAATCAGAAATATCCGAATGTGGGATCACATCTGCAGACTGTGAATTGAAAAAGCAGAAATATCTGAATGTGGGATCACATCCTCAGAATGTGAGCTGAAATCAGAAATATCTGAATGTGGGATCACATCTGCAGACTGTGAGCTGAAATCAGAAATATCCGAATGTGGGATCACATCTGCAGACTGTGAGCTGAAAAAGCAGAAATATCCCAATGTGGGATCACATCTGCAGACTGTGAGCTGAAATCAGAAATACCTGAATGTGGGATCGCATCTGCTGCCCTCCAGCCCGAATTTGGAACCACAAGGGAAAATTTTAGCAGCTCACGCTGAAAGAAGCAGGAAAAGGAAATTCTTATGGAAAAAAAAGTGTAATTTTGGGTTTGTAACGAGACAACTGTGCAGGATTTGGGTTCCTGCGACAAAGAGCTGCTGATGCACTCAGAGCTCCTGTCTGCCACCTCCCCCTGCTCCGAGGGCAGAAAATGCTCCTCGAGCARCTCAAACCCTCCTCTCTGTCCCGCTGCAGCGAGAACGGGGCGGGGGTGATGACCACAAACCCAGGGTGCAGCGAGAAAGGGAGAAAACTGCTGAGAGGAAGGAGGGGGAGGGAGGGAGAGAGAAATTCGCACCTCCCGCACCATCAATGGCTCTTCCAGAAACTGCCGCTGGTGGAGGGGAACGGCTGAGTAAAAAAGGCACCCGCCCCGAGAACTCCGGTAATTCACAAAAAAAAGAGCGGCTCAAGGCAGGCAGGAGAGCAGAGAACCGCAAAAATGAGAAAAGCTGGATGAGACCTCACAAATCATCTCATTCCAACCCCCAGATCCTCCGGCTGTTCCCAGCGAGCTCTGGAAATTCCCCTTCTGCAAGAACAGCTTCACTTTGCGTTCATTAAAAAGCGATTTTCTTACAGAAACTCCTCTTTCTCGGTCCC
>NW_026624686.1:27229-28525 GCF_030028575.1 Malurus melanocephalus | reverse complement strand
TCCAGCCGCTCCACAGCCCCCGATCCCGGCGGGTCCTGCAGCTCGACTGGAATTCRTAGGATGTGTCCGGCTCCAGCCCCTGCAGGTGGAACCGCTCCCTGCTGGGGATTTCAACCTTCGACGGGGGGAAAAAATGGAATATTCATAAGGGGAAAGGTGCTGCAGGTCGGGAGAGGCTGGGGGTAAAAAATGGAATATTCACAAGGAAAGGAACTGCAGGTCCAGAGAAGCTGGGGGTAAAAAAGGGAATATTAAAGGGAAATATCACAAGGGAAAAAGAGGTGCAGGTCGGGAGAGGTTAGGGGTAAAAAATGGAATATTCACAAGGGGAAAGGAGCTGCTGGTTGGGAGAGGTTAGGGGTAAAAAACCGGAATATTAAAGGGAAATATTACAAGGGAAAAGGAGCTGCAGGTTGGGAGAGGTTATGGGTAAAAAATGGAATATTCACAAGGGAAATATTACAAGGGAAAAGGAGCTGCAGGTCAGGAGGGGCTGGGGGGAAAAATGAAATATTCACAAGGGAAAAGGAGCTGCAGGTTGGGAGAGGCTGGGAGTAAAAAACGGAATATTAAAGGGAAATATCACAAGGGAAAAGGAGCTGCGAGCAGGGAGAGGCTGGGGATAAAAACCAGAATATTCATAAGGGAAAAGAAGCTGCGAGCCCACCCTCCCAGGAACAATTCCTGCCCAAACCCCCACCCAAATCTCCACTTTTCCACCTTAAAGTCATTCCCTGTGTCCTGTCCCTCCATCCCTTGTCCCCAGTCCCTCTCCAGCTCTCCTGGAGCCCCTTTAAGCCCCAAAAGGAGCTCTGAGCTCTCCCAGGATCCTTCCCCTCTCCAGCAGCTCCATAACTCCCTTCATCCCAAGGGGATCACCATGCTCCAGCTGTGCCTGCCGAGGGGTCGATATCTCAGCCTGCAGTGCTGTTCTTGTGCCTCATCGTGCCAGGAAAAGGTGCAGCTGGTGGCAGAAGAATCATCAAATTCCACGGAAAAGTTGGGAGGATGTGGCTTCACTGTCATAGAAACAGGAAGGAACAAACGGGGGCTCAGGTGGGAAATGGGGAGGGATGATTTTTCCAAGAGGTTTGAAGTGCCCAGAATGTTCTCAGATTTTCCCAGAGGTCAGGGATGGCTGGGAGGTGGGAAGTGGATCTTTACCTATGTCTATCAAGGTGAAGGTGAGCGGCTGGGAGGAGGCATTTCCTAATTCATTGGAGGCAGAAACCACCAGGGTGTAATTGGAGCCCAAATCCAACCTGCTCAGGGTGCCAGAGCTGAGCTCCTGATGGG
>NW_026624686.1:24275-26484 GCF_030028575.1 Malurus melanocephalus | reverse complement strand
ATTAATTTATTTATTATTTATTTATCCTCTTTCCTTTGAGGAACAGCAGAACTGCACAATTCCAGACAGGAATATTTCCAAAAGGAACAGCCCCTCACAGACAGCCCCTGACAGAACCTGAGCTCAGGGGTGCCCAGGGCAGATTTAAGGACAAAAATGAACGATGCTCMATGATTTTTGCCTTTCCTTTTTATACATTTTACACACTCTTTTAGTCATTTCGGTGCCCTTTACATATCCCTGTACCCCTACATGTTTGTAATTCCTACAGCCTGATATTCCAGCTCAGTTTTGGGGAGATCAAAAAACCCCACTGAGGGGTCAGTGAGCACTGTGGGATCTCAAACCTCRAGGCTGGAACATTCTGGGTAAACTGGGCTCTGGTCTGATCCTGGGGGGATTCTTTAGAATAGGGGACATTTCTGCATTTGTTAAGTTTCTTATTGGGTAATTCTAGACTCGCCATGGGGTGGACACTCACTGTAGGGTGGACACTCGCTATGGGGTGGACGCTCTCTGTGGGTTTTTTTTCACAAAAAGCAGCTCGACCCCACAGCCTCCCTGGGTAACTTGTGGGCAGCTCTTTGCTCTTTAAATTTCCTAATTTGTGAAATGTATAAAACTCATATCCACGCTACACACAGGGCACATTTTCCATCGCGCCGTGCATTTGGGATCCCATGAAACACCGAGGGAAAACCCTTTTATCCGTGCCACAATGGAACCCATCAAGGCACGATAAGCGATCATTTCCTTACTGCCGCAGCGGATGTCGATCCCGCACACCAGGCTGCTCCTGTTCCCGCACAGGAATTTGCAGGTGAAGGTGTGTTTGCCGTAGGTGCTGACCCGGACGGTGCCGGTGACCGCTCCGCCCCAGCCCCGGCTCTGCTCGGAGTTATTGAGGAAAATCGCGGTCCGGCACCAGCCGGGAGCGGGCGGGGAGCGCAGGTGGCACCCCAAAGTGACACTGGTGTGGCGCTGGATGGCACGGCCGCTGCTGGCTGTGATACTGCCCTTGTTGCACATCTCCACCGCCCCTCGGGTGCCTTTCCCGGGGCTCGCTGCTCCCTTCCTGCAGGATTCTGCAACAGAATGGGAGAACAAACTCCAGCAGGGATCACTCGATGCCGGCACGGCACAGACAGGCTCTCCCTGATTGTCTGATGGAAAAATTCCTGGCTCTGCATGGGAATTCGTGCCCGGTCTGGGATCAGCTGTGGATCGCTCTCAGTCCCCAAAAATCAACCCGACCCCAGGTAAAAACTGCCAGAACCCTTCGTTCATCGGGGATTGCAAAAGTGCCGGTGCAGGGCTGGAGCTGGGCTGGGAGAGCTGGGGGTGCTCAYCTGGAGAKGAGAAGGATCCAGGGAGAGCTCAGAGCCCCTTTYGGGGCCTAAAGGGGSTCCAGRAGAGCTGGAGAGGGACTGGGGACAAGGGATGGAGGGACAGGACACAGGGAATGGSKTCAGAGTGGAAAAGGGRAGATTTGGGTGGGATATTTKGGCAGGAATTGTTCCCTGGGAGGGTGGGCAGGYCCTGGYACAGCTGTGGCTGCCCCTGGATCCCTGGCAGTGCCCAAGGCTGGGTTGAACAGGGTTTGSAGCACYCTGGGACARTGGGAGSTGTCCCTGCCATGGAAAGGGTGGCACTGGRYGGGATTTAAGGTCCCTTCCTGCCCAAAYCAGGCTGGGATTCTGTGAAAGCCTGGAACAACATTTTTCCCTGTTCACGAACTCTGCCTGTCCCAGTGGACACTCTCTGTGGGGTGGACACTCACTATGGTGTGGTTTTCTCATAAAAAAAAAATGAGAATTTTACCACAGCCTCCCTCTGTAATGTGTGAGCAGCTCTTTGCTCTTCGCTCTCCTAGAGGGAAGATTTTCACTGGAGTAGAAACTGGAAAAGCCYCACCCTAATTAAGCTGAGTGCTTCATTGAGAGAGAGATAATCGCTGTGTGCGGGGAGAAACCCCTCTGACCTGCTGGGAAGTGCAGCACCAACCAAATCGCTGAGGGCACGATCCACGCCAGYGGCATTTTGGTCCCGGGAGAGAAARKMMTCSTCRYCAGCTCCTGAAATGTGGGGATCTCCTTTACAGATCTTGGTGTTTTTGTACTTCACAACTTCAGAAAATCCCCAATGATCRTTTCGTGGGGCTTTTCAATGAACATTCCCTGGTTTTGTTCAAAATCTGAGAGCACCACGG
>NW_026624686.1:22090-23717 GCF_030028575.1 Malurus melanocephalus | reverse complement strand
TTTCCAGAGCCTTCCCAGCGCAGCTCCAGCTCCTCGAAGACACAGCAGGACTCAGATGAGTTTAATTCTTCTCCATGCACACCTCTTCCGATTTTCCAGGAATTTTCACCCCCCGGGGCTCTGCTGGCATCAYCAGAACGGGGCTGTTTCCCTCCTCCAGGCTGTTTTTAAGTGATGATGCTCATCTGATGGCCCAGGTGAGCAGAGTTTTGTGCCGTGGTGAAAGGCAGCAGGAAATCACCAGTCTGTCACCCTCCTTAAAACATCATTGTTTCCTTTCTTCTTTCTTCCATTTTTTTCTTATTTCCTTTTTATTCTCCTTTGAAAATATTTTTTTAATTTTTTTTCTTGCTCTACTCCTTTCCTTTATATTCTATCTTTTATTTTATTTTCTTTTTTTCTTTTCCCCCTTTCCCTTTTCTTCTTTTGTATTCGTCTTTGCCTATTGTACTTATCCTTTTCCTTCTTTTGTATTTCTCTTTGTCTTTTCTAATTTTCCTTTTCTTATTTCTTTTATTTTTTCTTTCTTTTTCCTTTTACTTTTCTCCTTTCCCTTTTCCCCTTTTTTCCTTTCCCCTTTCCCCCTTTTCCCCTTTATTCTTTTTCTTTTCCCTTTTCCTTTTCTCTTTTTCCTTCTCCTCTTTCTTTTTTTTTTTCCTCTTTTCCTCAATTTTTAGCACCGAACTCCGCTTTTCCCTACAATTCCTTCTTCGCTGACTTCTGCTGATCACAAAGCTCCCAAAAAAAGGAAGAAACCCGGCGGCACCGACAAACCGTGAGGAAAACCCGCTGTTCTGAGCGAGGAGTCTTCTGATCCTCTCGGCTTCAAAAAGAGAACCGGAGCAGAAAATCGCGGTGCCAGCGGAGCCGAGGACGCTGTGGCAGCTCCCGGTGCCCGGGGTGATGCCAGGGGAAGTCCCGAGTCCCCGTTTGTCACCCGGGGGTGTCAGCGAGGCTGCGAGCGGCGCTGGGAAAGCACAAACGGGGTGGGTTCGGGGGTGGCAGCGGGGACACCGGGGCGGGGACACCGGGGAGGGGACACGGCCAGAGGCTCCTGGTGGCAGCGGGGACAACGGGGAGGGGACACCGGGGAGGGGACACCGGGGAGGGGACATGGCCAGAGGCTGCCGGTGACAGCGGGGACACCGGGGCGGGGACACGGCCGGAGGCTCCTGGTGGCAGTGGGGACACCGGGGAGGGGACACCGGGGAGGGGACACGGCCAGAGGCTCCCGGTGACAGCGGGGACAACGGGGAGGGGACACCGGGGAGGGGGCACCGGGGAGGGGACACAGCCGGAGGCTCCCGGTGACAGCGGGGACACGACCAGAGGCTCCCGATGGTTACGGGGACACCGGGGAGGGGACACGGCCGGAGGATCCCGGTGGCAGTGGGGACACCGGGGAGGGGACACCGGGGTGGGGACACAGCCAGAGGCTCCCGGTGACAGCGGGGACACCGGGGAAGGGACACCGGGGTGGGGACACAGCCAGAAGCTCCCGGTGACAGCAGCGGCCCCTCCGAGGGCTCCGCAGCCCGGCCGGAGGAACGCGGGGCACGGCCGGAACACGGTGACGGTGGAAAATCACAGAATGCCGGATTCGGGATGGAAGGACCTTGGCAGGGAC
>NW_026624686.1:16321-17869 GCF_030028575.1 Malurus melanocephalus | reverse complement strand
GTAAGGTTAAAACCGGGATTAATTGGCCCAAGCTTTCCAGGCAGCCACCCAAACCTGCGGTGGAGCAAGAGGACAAAATTCCAACGCGGAGTTTTGCTCGGGTTCTTCATTGGCGATCCCACCGCTGACACCTCCTCAACCGCTGCTCCAGGATTTTATCCACAATTCTGTTTTTCCCAGAACAACTTTCCCATGCTTTGAGAGAAGCAGAATTTTACATCCCCGTCTCCCTGCTGGCTGATCTGAGGCAGGAGAGCAGCTCCTCKGGGACCAACATCTGCTCGGGGACATCGCTGGGCGGCCGCTGCTCCCACGGGAACGCCGCGTGCGCCGCCGGYACCGGGATCGCCTGGCTGCTGTTGAGGACCAGGTTGATTTTATCCAGCAGACACGGCTGGGGCTCCCCTCCCTGCTGCTCCCACAGCTGCTGGATGGGGCTGGTGTAATCCCCACAGAAAATTCCGGTCTGTGGCTCCGGGATGGCCGCGGGTGGCTGGGACCGGTAAATCCCACCGGTGACGTATCCCAGAGCGTTCCCRTCGGAGAGTTGGGGTTTGTAGGGGCTGAGCTGCTCTGGGCTCGGGGTTCTGGGGGGCACTGAGGTTCCTGGCAGCTCGGGCACCTCTTCCCTGGGCTTTTCTCTGCTGTCCAGGCTCTTGTGTTGCTCCTGCGCCGGCACCTCCTCGATTTCCGCGACTGCGGGATCGCCCAGGAACGGCTCCTGGAGGCTGTTATTGGGGAAATCGTCCTTCTCCTGAAAAAAAACATGGGTGAGGCAGCAAAATGGTGAATTTGGTTAAGGGGAGAGCTGTCACTGGGGCTTGGAGCAACCGGGGGAGGAATGGGATGAGATTTAGGGCTCTTTTCACCTTGAGTCAGGCCATGGAATAKGGGGTGTRTGGAATTAAAATAATTCACTGCTCYRGGMTCCCACACACCCTGGGATGCCTTGGGAATGATTCCTGGGAGTTCCCAGGCCCTGAGAGCTCAATCCTCTGCCCATSCATGCTTCTCCCATCTCTGGAGCAAGTCACCTTCTCAAAATGGCTCCAAGMTGGGCCAGGGGAGGGTTCGGTTGGGTTTTAGGGAAAATTCATCGCTGTCCCAGGGCAGCAATGGAATCCCCATCCCTGCAGGGCTTTAAAATCCCTGTGGGTGTAGCACACAGAGCAGGATGGTTGGACTCGATCTCAGAGGGATTTTCCAATCCCAAACTTTAATCCGAGGTGGAGCAAAGCTGGGAGATGGCTCTGCCCTTACCTGGAGTGACCTCACCACGGTGCTGTTCTCCATGTGGGGGAACTCTTCAAACATCCACTTGGGCAACAGGGACACCATGGTGGCCTTAATCCTTCACCAAAAAAAAAAAAAAAAAAAAAAAAAAAAAAAAGGGAAAAAAAGGGGAAAAAAATCCAACCCCAAATGTTAATTCAGTTTATTATTCCCATATTCCTCACGCAGGATGAGGCTGCCCTGGCAGGAGGGGCACACATAGTGCACCCAGCCTTTGAGGGGGCTTGGAAATTCTGGGATTCTTTAATTTCACCA
>NW_026624686.1:10254-15563 GCF_030028575.1 Malurus melanocephalus | reverse complement strand
AAAAAAACGTGGAGGGGAAGGGAAGAAGGGAATACCTTTTCCTGACTGATTTTTTGAACATCAGAATTGCAAAAAGAACCGAAGAGCCGACCATGCTGAGGCTCAGYCCCAAGAGAATTCGGGTGTCGTCGTCTGCAAAGGGATGGAGAGAGGGGAGGTCACGCCTGGGGCTCGGTGATTCTGTCCGAAATGCTGAGTGAATCCTGCAGCTTGTGCTGGTTTTGGGTTTTGGGGCTGTGACAGATCACAGGGGGACCTTTGGCACAGGGTGAGCAAAGCAGGGCAAGAACAAAATCAGAGCCACGGGTGGGAAATGCTGAAACACGTCCCTGGTTCGCTCTGCGAGTGGAATCGGCCCCTTGTGCAGGTTGATTTTGTATTTTCCTGGGTTTGATTTTGTATTTTCCCAGGATTAATTTTGTATTTCCCTGGGATTTATTTTCCATTTTTCTGGGTTTGATTTTATATTTTCCTGGGATCGATTTTGTATTTTCCCAGGTTTAATTTTGTATTTCCTTGGGACTGATTTTGTATTTCCCTGGGATTTATTTTGTATTTTCCCGGGATTGATTTTGTATTACCCTGGGTTTGATTCCCCAGGATTGATTTTGTATTTCCCTGGGTTTAATTTTATATTTTCCTGGTTTTGATTTTGTATTTCCCCAGGATTGATTTTGTATTTTCCTGGGTTTGATTTTTTTATTTCCCTGGGACTGATTTTGTGTTTCCCTGGGTTTGATTTTGTATTTCCCTGGGACCTATTTTATATTTTACCGGATTTGATTTTATATTTTCCTGGGATTGATTTTGTATTTTCGTGGGTTTGATTTTGTATTTCCCTGTTTTTGGCACCTCCCACTTGGAACGCACATTTTTATTTTAAGCCTCATTGGAAATCACAGCTCAAGGTTTGCGTTATTTGGGTGCTGCTCATCCTTAAATCACCAGAGCTTTCCCTCCAGTGGGTCCTGACAGGGTAAAAATGTCCTTTTTTTGGTCCTGACCCCAAAAATGTAACCTGGCAGAGCTGCTCTTACCCGGGGGAATCTCGCTGTAGGCGCTGCCCAGGAGCGGCTCCTCCGCAGGGACTGGAACAGAAATGGAAAATGTGACTGCATTTATGGGATTGGAACAGAAACGGGAAATGGGACCACATTTATGGGATTGGGACAGAAACGGGAAATGGGACTGCATTTGGGGGATTGGAATAAATGGAGAAATGTGACCACATTTGGGGAATTGGGACAGAAACGGGAAAACGGGACTGCATTTGGGGGATTGGAACAGAAATGGGAAATGGGACCGTATTTATGGAATTGGACCAAACAGAGAAATGTGACTACATTTAGGGGACTGTGGGTGGCACAGGGGCTCTGGCTTGGTTTTGGTGTTTTTTAGAAAAATAAATAATGGTTTATAATAAATAAATAAATAAATAATAAAAAATAAGTTCCCTGAAGTAATTAAGAACTCCAGTAATTAATAACTCTGCAGAATGTCCCATTTCTCAGAGATCCAATTAGATGAGATGTTGATAACACCTGCCCTGCACATCCCTCCCCTCAGTGCCCGAATTCGGTCCCTCTGGGGATCTCCATCATTTCCATGAGCACCCACAGGGTGCCCAGAGTAGCTGTGGATCCCTGGCAGTGCCCAGGGCCAGGTTGGGGTCCCAAATGAGCCTCACCTGACCCCTCCACCCCACCCTGCCCAGGGGGGATCTATTTAAGCCCAGCTCTGCTCTGACTCCATGGCTGATCCATGTCCATCATCTTCCAGAACCTGCTCCACTCTCCAGCGATGGAGATGAGGATTTTCCCTTCACAATTTGGCTCCTGCTCTTCCCTAAAACCATTTCCAGCACTGAAGCTGCCTGATCCTGTCGAAAATTCCCCTTCCAGCCCAAACTGTCTGTGATTCCCACTCCAGGTAAGGAAGGGCAGGGTGAGTCTGGCCAGTCACTCTCTGGCAAAGCTGTTTGCCATATTTTGGTTTCAGATGCTCTCTGGCTAATCTGTTTGCCATATTTTGGGCTGTCTGGTAAAGCTGTTTGCCATATTCTGTTCCCAGTTCCTCTCTGGCAAAGCTGTTTGCCATATTTTGGGCTCTCTGGTAAAGCTGTTTGCCATATTTTGCTCCCAGTTCCTCTCTGGCAAAGCTGTTTGCCATGTTTTGGGCTGTCTGGCAAAGCTGTTGGCCATATTTTGGGTTCAGTCACTCTCTGGAAAACCTGTTTGCCATATTTTGGTTTCCAGTTACTCTCTGGCAAAGCTATTTGCCATATTTTGGGCTCTCTGGAAAAGGTGTTTGCCATATTTTTGTTACAGTCACTCTCTGGTAAATCTGTTTGCCATATTTTGGGCTCTCTGGAAAATCTGTTTGCCATATTTTGGGCTCTCTGGAAAATCTGTTTGGCATATTTTGGTTTTTAGTCACTCTCTGGTAAAGCTGTTTGCCATATTTTGGGTTCAGTCGCTCTCTGGAAAATCTGTTTGCCATATTTTTGTTACAGTCACTCTCTGGCAAAGCTGTTTGCCATATTTTGTTCCCAGTTCCTCTCTGGCAAAGCTGTTGGCCATATTTTAGGCTCTCTAGTAAAGCTGTTTGCCATATTTTGGGCTGTCTGTTACATTTTATTGTGGAATGGTGAAGAACAGCCTCAGTTTTTGTCACAGACAGGGACAGAACTCTGCCAACACAGCTCTGATGAAGAGGAAGGTTCTGGGGTGTGCGGGGCACCAAACACCAGCTGGAGAAGAGGTTTTATACAAAAAAACATCCATTAAACCCTCTCTTTTCACACCCTGCTCTCCTCCTCCCGGCGGGAAGGGCTGATCCCGATCCCAAAGCTGAGGAATCCCCCAAATCTCTCCCCGTGTGGGGCTCACCTCGGCCGGAGCGGGGCTCGCTGATCCCGTCGGGATACACCGCGTACAGGGACACGCTCAGGGGCGCTGCCTCTGCGGGAAAAGCGAGATCTGCCTTCAAAATGTGTTTTTAAAGCGGCTGCGGAGGCTCTGGGCTCGGTCAGGGGTTTGTTACGGAGTGGGGAAGGCGGACGGACAGGTATTTGTGGCTGTGTCACTTGGACTTTATTTTCCTTCCCTCCCCATCCCCTCCTTTCCCCTGATCTTCACCTGGATCCCAAATCCCACTGGCTGCCCCCAAATCTCCTCCTCTAAGGATTCTTCACTCCCCCAAACTGGGCAGGGGCCCATTTTCAAACGAAGCTGCTTTAGTGATTTATTTTGGATTTATAACGCTTGGATGAGCTGTGCCGAGGAAAAGGCGATTCCCGGGATGTCCTACCTGGGATGAAAGCCCGCGTTTGGTGCGCTGGGATTTTCTCCCAAAAAAGCGGTTCCTGATGGTGCTGAGGGGAGGAGGAGCCCCACTCCAGGATGAAACAGAGCGGGGGTGTCCCCCGGGAYCGGGGGCGCTGCCACCGAACCGCGACCCCGCTCCGGTTCTCAGCCTTCACCTCCACGGCCTCGGGGGCCGGGAACTCTGCGGAGAGAGCAGGAGAGGGGAATGTCACCCTAAACTCAGCTTTGGGGATCGGGAAGGGTCAGCCGAGCCCAGGAAGTGCTTAAAAACTGAACCAGAAATTATAGAATGTGATGGGTGTATAAYATTCTATAATTTCTTTTTCTGGGGAAAAAAAAAAAAGCCTATCTAAATCGATATTTTTACCTGCAATTTTTACCTGCATTTTTTACCTGCGATTTTTACCTGCAATTTGTGTAGATTTTTAATAGATTTTTAATAGATTTTTAATAGATTTTTAATAGATTTTTATAGATTTTAATAGATTTTTAATAGATAATCGATGTTTATCTATCGATATGTTTTATAGGATTATTTAGGTTGTAAAAGCCTTTAAAGATCAAGTTCAGCCGCTCCCCCAGCACTGCTGAGGCCATCACTGACCCTGAAATTCTTCAGCTGTCATTTCTTACGAGAAACGTGCACSATTCTGATAAACACCAGAGATTAGAGAGTTTTTTCCACCTTATTTGCCTTCAGTTTCTCTTTACTCATGTAAAGCCCTCAGCTTGAATGGGACTTTCCCCTCCCATTGCTCATTCAGAGACATTTTTCAGAATTAGGAAAGCGTGATTGTGGGGAAACCACAGCCYGGGGTGCAGGGAGATTAAGATGGTCCTGAAAGGATTAAGAAATGATTTTTTTTTTCTCTTCCTTTTCAGTTTGCAAGGCTCCAGCTCCCAGTGGGGGTTGGCAGAGGCTGCAGGAGATGTTTTTGGGGGCAGAGGAGCAGCCTTTTGGGGACTAAAGGGGCTCCAGGAGAGCTGGAGAGGGACKGGGGACAAGGGATGGAGGGACAGGACACAGGGAATGGGGTCAGAGTGGAAAAGGGGAGATTGGGGTGGGATATTGGGCAGGAATTGTTCCCTGTAGGGTGGGCAGGCCCTGGCACAGCTGTGGCTGCCCCTGGATTCCTTGGCAGTGCCCAAAGCCAGGCTGGACACTGGGGACGGTGGGAGATGTCCCTGCCACGGGACACTGAAACGAGACGATCTGTGAGGTCCCTTCCATCCCAAACCATTCCAGGATTCCCCGTGGAGCCTCTCCCGGGGGTGCTGCAGCTGTCCGGTGGGTGCTGTGGAGCGGGCAGAGCTGTGCCGGTGCTTTCCCCGTGCCGAACCCCGCATTTTCCCCTCAATCCCCATAAAACCCAGTCCCTCTGAGAGTCCCCACCTTCCTGCCGTGCCCCGTGGCCCAGGGCGATGCTGGCAGGGCTGGACKCCCCTCTGGAATTGTGCGCGGTGACGAGCAGGGCTCGGGCTCCCGGCGGGGCCAGCACCGTGCACTCGGTACCGGCCGTGCTGCAGAGCGGCCCGGGGCTCCCGGGGCTCCCGGCGGACACGGAATAACCCAGGATCCTCCCGCGGGCATCCCGGGCGGGCAGCGGCTGCCGGGGGTGACACAGACAGGGATTGGTGCGGTCTGACAGCGGGCACACATTTCACAAGGTTGGAGAGACTCATTTCCCTGCCRTCCCCGTGGGCAAAGGGCGGCACCGCGGCTGCCGGGGAGGAGGAGCCGAGCCGAAATTTGGGCACCGGAGGCTGCCCAAAAGCTCCTTACCTTGATCAAGACCGTCACCTCGTGGCTGCCGTTGGGGAAGGCCGGGCCCAGGCGGCGCCACACGGCGGGAGCGGCGGCGGGGGCTGCGGGAGGAGCGTGGGACACGGCTGGGACACGGAGGGGACCCCGGGACTGTCACCCACCCGCAGCGCTCCCGGGGAGCCTCTCCTGGCCGGGGGCTCTGCGGCTGAGAGGGGAAA
>NW_026624686.1:0-9043 GCF_030028575.1 Malurus melanocephalus | reverse complement strand
GTGACCCCAAACATTCCCATTGCCCTGGGGGGCCCGGCCGTAACAGGACTCGTTCAAGGGGTCAGGCTGTGCCCGTGGGGCGGTTTTGGGGGTCCCGGGGGTCTCACATGCCACTCCGCGGTGCCCGTGGCTCTGTGTCTCTCCTCACAGCGCACGTTCCGCAGCCGTGTCCGGCTCCTCCAGCGGGTGGTGGTGGTGGGAGGGGACGTCTCGGTCGTTTCGGCGCCGATGGCCACGGGGGGAGTGGGGACCACTGTGGGGAGAGAAGGGAACATGTGGGGCAGGGACTGTCCCTGTGCTCAGGAGAGTCCCCAAAGTGACACCACGGGGCGGTGGGAGCGGGCACAGCACGGCGCTGCTCACGGGTGGGGGGGCAGAGGGACAGACGGACAGACAGGAGCAGGGATGGATGGACAGACGGACAGGAGCAGGGATGGACGGATGGACGGACAGACAGGAGGAGGGATGGATGGACAGAGAGGAGGAGGGATAGATAGACAGACGGACAGACAGGAGGAGGGATGGATGGACAGGACAGACAGGCAGACAGACATGAGGAGGGATGGATGGACAGACAGGAGCAGGGATGGATGGACAGACAGGAGCAGGGATGGATGGACAGGACAGATGGACAGACAGGAGCAGGGATGGATGGACAGACAGGAGCACGGATGGATGGACAGAAGGACAGACGGACAGGAGGAGGGATGGATGAACGGACAGGAGCAGGGATGGATGCACAGAAGGACAGACAGGAGCAGGGATGGATGGACAGACAGGAGCAGGGATGGATGGATGGATGGATGGATGGATGGACAGGAGCAGGCATGGATGGACAGACGGACAGACGGACATACCGATCTCCCGCAGGCTGAGGAGCCGAGGGGCCGAGCGGGCGGTTCCCAGCGCGTTTCTGGCCAGCACCCACACCGAGTAGCGGCTCTCGTTGCGCAGCTCCCTGAGCGGCACCGGGGAGTCCGCAGGGAAGATCTTTTCCTCTTCCTCCTCCTCATCCTCTGCYACCACCCTGGGAAGCAGCAGCGGCCCCGTCAGTGCCATCCCAACACCACACACCACTGGCACAGCCACCCCTGCTCCTGACCATCCCCAAACCCAGAGTCTGTCACCCCTAGAGGAAACTGAAAATCATTCCCTTCTCTTCTGACACCGCTGCCAGCGATTTGTGTTTTCACTGCGTGAAGGGAACTTTCTCCTTCCTTTCTATCTGCTTGGTTCAGTTTGATCCCAAGCAAATTTAGGCAGGAGCTTTAYCCCTTCTCTTCACAAAGCCTCCATATGATGGGGTTTAATGTCTTTAAAATTGAGTCACATTAGCTGAAAGGCTGCCAGGCGGGTGCCGTGGGGACTTCAGGGGCAGGGGACATCCYGGGATGGTGCCATGGGAATTCAGTGAAGGGGACATCCCGGGATGGGCTGTGACATGCCAGGCGGGTGCCATGGGGACTGTGAAGGGGACATCCTGGGATTTGCTGTGACATGCCAGGCGGGTGCCATGGGGATTTCAGCCCGGGATGAGCTGTGACATGCCAGGTARGTGCCATARGGACTTCAGGGRCAGGGGACATCCCGGGATTTGCTGTGACATGCCAGGCTGGTGCCATGGGGACTGTGGTGGCAGGGAGAGTCCCAGGATGGGGCTGCGGCACACCCTGCAGCAGCCAGCACCTCTGCATCCCCTGCAAGCTGSGGTTTCAGTTTTGGGGTTTGGGCAGCGTTGGGTTCACCCTCTCTTTAGCCGGGAGGGAGCCCGAGCAGCTGGAAGCAGTGCCGGGCACGATGGAATCGGTGCAGCATCGCTGGCAGAGCTCATCCTCGGCACCAGCCCGGGTGGAACGCGCGGTTCTGGGGCGGGAGGTGACAAAACGTGAGCCGGAGGAAGTGTAAATGGGGCACGGCTTCACCCGGGGCTGCCAGCGGCCCCCTGAACCTCACCTGCGCAGGTGGAGGCTGTGCTGGGTGGGCAGGTGGGTGCCCCGTCCCSCGTTCCAGGCGCACTGCAGGCGCTCCGAGCCCTCGGCGATGGCGCAGCTCAGGTTACCGGGGGCGTCCGGGGGGTCTGCGGGGGCGAGGCGGGGTGAGGGCACGGGAGGAGCCAAAGCCCGGCTCCCCGGAGCTCGGCAGCCGCCACAGCCCCCCCAGCGCTGTTTAGGGGCACGGGAGGAGCCAAAGCCCGGCTCCTCGGAGCTCGGCAGCCGCCACAGCCCCCCCAGAGCGGGTTTGGGGGCACGGGAGGAGCCAAAGCCCGGCTCCTCGGAGCTCGGCAGCCCCAGCACGGGTTTGGGGTCACGGAAGGAGCCAAAGCCCGGCTCCCCGGAGCTCGGCAGCAGCCACAGCCCCCCCAGCGCGGGTTTGGGGCGCGGGAGGAACCAAAGCCCGGCTCCCCGGAGCTCGGCAGCCCCAGCACGGGTTTGGGGTCACGGGAAGAGCCAAAGCCCGGCTCCTCGGAGCCCGGCAGCCGCCACAGCCCCCACAGAGCGGGTTTGGGGTCACGGGAGGAGGCAAAGCCCGGCTCCTCGGAGCTCGGCAGCCGCCACAGCCCCCCCAGCACGGGTTTGGGACACGGGAGGAGCCAAAGCCCCGCTCCTCGGAGCTCGGCAGCCCCAGCACGGGTTTGGGGGCACGGGAGGAGGCAAAGCCCGGCTCCCCGGAGCTCGGCAGCAGCCACAGCACCCCCAGCGCTGTTTGGGGGCACGGGAGGAGCAAAGCCCGGCTCCTCGGAGCTCGGCAGCCCCAGCGCGGGTTTGCGGGCACGGGAGGAGCAAAGCCCGGCTCCCCGGAGCTCGGCAGCCGCCACAGCCCCCCCAGCACGGGTTTGGGGCACGGGAGGAGCAAAGCCCGGCAGCCCCAGCGCGGTTTGGGGGCACGGGAGGAGCAAAGCCCGGCTCCTCGGAGCTCGGCAGCCGCCACAGCTCCCCCAGCACGGGTTTGGGGCACGGGAGGAGCCAAAGCCCGACTCCTCGGAGCTCGGCAGCCCCACAGACCCCCCCAGCGCGGGTTTGGGGCTCGGGGCTCGGTGCCCCCGGTACTCACAGCCCGCCCGCAGCTCCGCGCCGCACACCAGGCGGTCCGCGAGGGTGTTGGCGCAGCGGGAGAAGCAGGTGACGGTCCCGAAGGGCATCCGGAATTGGGGCAGCTGCAGCCGCACGGCGCTGCCGTTCAGGGGCTGCAGGGAGCCCTCAGCGCGGCTGTAGTTGAGCAGGATGAGGAGCCGCTCCGAGGGGCAGCCGCGGGTGGACGCGCAGCCGATGGACACGGCCGAGCCCATCCGCACCACGGGCCCGGGCTCGATCCACACGCGGCCCCGGCACTCGATGTTTGCGGCACCTGCGCCAAAGGGGGTGGGCTCGGGGRGTGTCCCAGGGGAGGAGGGGGTGCCCGTGGGCTGAGCTGCTCGGCAGGGAGCTGCTCTGAGCCCCGGGATGCGGCGGCGGCACGGCCGGAGCCTGCGGAGAGGGGATCGCACCCCGCCAAGACGCCTTGCACCCCTCGGGATGGGGACAAACCGGGGGGCACCGCTGGTGCTGGGGAGAAATTGTTCCCCGGGAGGGTGGGAAGGCCCTGTGGGGAGGCTGTGGCTGCCCCTGGATCCCTGGCAGTGCCCAAGGCCGGGTCGGACGGGGTTTGGAGCCCCCTGGGATAGYGGAAGGTGCCCCGGTCCCGGGCTGGATGAGCTCCGCGCTCCCTCCCTGCCCCAGCCCCCCCTGATTCATCCCCGCCCATCACAAACAGCCAGTTTCGCCAGTTTCACCCATTTTAGCTTTTGCTCTAACGTTTAAATGACTGCAGGGAAATAACCCGCGCTCTCGAGAGAGCTTTGATCCCAAGATTAGCGCGGCGGAGGCGCTGCCCTTTGCTATCAGATGAAGCTGAGCGCAGCCCCGGCTCGCAGGCACTATCGGGCTCCATCTGCCCTTCCTGGAAAGGGCACGGCTGTGCTCCAGCTCCGTCTGCACGGGCAGATCCCAGCGCCCAGCACAGGGGCTGCGAGGAGCCGGGCACTGCTCAGCTCCGAGGATGGAGCGGGGAGGAGAAAGTTCTGCAGGGCACAGCCCCCTCTGCAGTGCTCCCCCCCAAAATTCACGGCTGTAACTTTATAATTCCCACCCCAAATTCCCTGCAGGACCTGGGCGTTGCTCTGGGGTCAGCCCTGCCGKGGTCACTCACCTTGGCACAGGCAGMAGAGCAGGACGAGGAGCAGCCAAACCTCGCTGGAGCCCGCCATGGCCTGGAGTGCGGCCGCTGCCCACGCCTGGCATAGTCTGGGGGAKGAAGATGATGGAGAAAATCCTGCTGGGAACGAGCTCCAGGACAGACAGGAGGAACGGGAGGGGATGGGAGRAGGGAGCGTGGATTTGTGACAGGGAATGTGAGCAGCTCTGCCTTGGGGAAGAGGGGTTTGGTGCCCTCTGAGCCAYCCGGGGTGTGGGCTCCAGGGATGGGACAGACTGGGACACACTGGGGTGAAGGGTGGGAGGGCTGGGAGAGCTGCTCAGCCCGGACAGGAGGGGCTCAAGGGGGTCAGATCCTCGGGAATGATGGTCTGAGGGGCAGGAAGGATGAGGGAGCCAAACTCCTGCCGGTGCATCCCAGGGACAGGACTGGAGGCAATGGGACCACAATGGAAAACAGGAAATCCCAGCTAAACTCAGAAAAAACCCTTTAAAAGTCCCACAGCGGGGCTCATCCTGCAGCCTCCATCTCTGGGGCTGCTCCCACATGGTTTTATGGGACAGAAGCTTCATTTTTTTACAATATCTTCCCCCCAGGCTGAGCAACAGCTCTTCCCAGCAGCGAACCCCTCACACAGCCCCAAAATCCCAGACCAGAGCTTCCCACTCCCCCCAAGGATCCACCCTTGTGTCTGCATCCCACAATCGCTGATTTTTTTCCCCTGCTCCCTTTGCCTCCTTCCACAGCCTCTTTGGAAGGGTTCCCACACTCCAGCCCCACTTTAGAGGGGCAGCCCATCCTCCCCAGCCCTGTGGGACCGGAATGTGGGGCTGGGGTGGATTTGCAGGAGCCAAGGCTMGGACAGGGGAGATGCAGGGAAATGCAGCTCCCAGGGAAATGGCTCTTCCCCAAGACAAGCATCCTCCTAAAATAACTCCAACCTCCCCAGAGACCCGACTGGGGGGCACAGAGCCCACCCTGAACACCCCCATTCACCTGTTGAATTCCCATCCAACACCCAGCCAAGCCCCCTCTCCATCATTTCCTTCCCCCATGCAATACCTGCTGTCAGGAAATGCAAGTTTTCCCTGGAGAGAGGCCAGAGTCCACAGTAAAAGCTTCAAAATGCTGTTTTTTCAGCCCAAAGCAGGCCACCACCAGCAGCAGCAGCAGCAGCAGCAGCAGCAGCAGCAGCAGCGAGTGCCTCGGATTTCTTGTGCGGGGTGAGGTGACCTGGTTTGGTTTTAGGGCTGCTCAAGCACGAATGAGTCAAATTTCGAGTGCCTCCCTATTACCTGACCTACAAAAAGAAGCTGACGGTTCCCAAGAGCCTACGAGCCCTCTGCAAATCAGAGCAAATTAAAAAAAAAAAAAAAATGCAACTGGGGTCCTGTGAAAAGAACTGAAAATGCTGAATGTGCCCAGCTCCCAGAGGGATCGCAGCTCTGCCTCCTCTGGGAATCACATTGGTGTTTTTATTCCAATTTAGGGGCGTTTGCTGCCTCCAAAGCCAAAGGAACGAGGCCGTTTGGAGATGCTGGGCTTTGAGCTCATCCCTGGTAAAGGATTAGGACCAAAGGAATGTGAATTCAGTGAAGAAGGGAAAATCTGCTCCGTGGTGCCACCCCAAACCAGGCGGGATCTGCCCCGGGAGCGGAGGAGCAGCGGGTGAGGAGCAGGAGCTGGGATTTTTGGGGTTCAGTGCGGGGGGCTCGGGGAGCAGGGGGTCCTTACCTTGTCAGCGCTCAGGACATTCGGGATTGTCCCCCTGCCTCTCCCCCCGCGGCCGAGGAGCATCGGCGGTGTCAGCCCGGCCGCTSTGGGGCTGCCCTACAGAACGCAGCCGAGTTTCCTTCGCGGTCTGAGTCAGTCCATGGGGAAACCCAGCACCCCTTAAAGGAGCAGCCTCCCCCGGGGCGAGGGCTTTGGCAAAATCTGGCAGGATTTGGGAAAGGTGAGCTCATCCCGAAAGGATCATCACGATGAGGGAGAGCAGAGCGGGGTCCTGGGCGCTGTCAGGGAAAGAGCATTTTCCTGCCGATCCCACAGGCACGGGGTGAAAAGTCCTAAAGGAATGGGGTCGTTCTGGCTGGCAGTGGGTCACCCCCTCTGCTCGTGCTGTCCCCAGCTCACCCAAGAGTGTCACAGGCATCACCGGGGTTGGGAGAACCAGGGATGCTCCAGGGATACTCCAGGATTGCTCCAGGGATGCTCCAGGGCTCCAGGGGGTTCCAGGGATGCTCCAGGAATGCTCCAGGGATGTTCCAGGGAAGCTCCAGGGCTCCAAAGATGCTCCGGGGATGCTCCAGGGATGCTCCAGGGATGCTCCAGGGATGCTCCAGGGATGCTCCTGGGATGTTTCAGGGATGCTCCAGGGCTCCAGGGATGCTCCAGGGATGCTCCAAGGATGCTCCAGGGCTCCAGAGATGCTCTAGGGATGTTCCAAGGATGCTCCAGGCATGTTCCAGGGCTGCTCCAGGGCTGCTCCAGGGATTATCCAGGGATTATCCAGGAATGCTCCAGGGCTCCAGGGATGCTCCAGGGATGCTCCAGGAATCCAAGGATGCTCCAGGGATGCTCCAGCGCTCCCCACCCCGCCGGCTCCCTCTGCTGCTCCCAAGCTCTGCAGAGCCCGTGACTTCCTTTCTCGTGTCGGTTGAAGGGTTAAACCTCAAAAACAGTGTTAACCTCATTAGACACTGCAACCACAGGAAATCCCGCACGGCTCTCGCCTCTGCCTCGAGGGAGGAAACGCTGGGGAGCAGAATTTACCCAGCCCGGGGCGAGGCAGGGCCTCCCTCTGCCAGCAAACCCRGCTGCTCCGGGTTTTCACCCATCCACGGGGATTTTTTGGTGGAAGTGAGAAAAAGCACCGCAGGGTGAAACCTGGCGGGGCGGGGTGGTTATGTAAATGAAATAATGAGCCTGTGCGGCTATAGGAACGGATGGTTTGGGTGGTTACACACACCCCGAGCTGGGCTGGGAGGGTTCAGCGGGAATTTCAGTTTTGGCACGTCCTGGGAGTGTTCAGTGCACGGGGCTGGGGCAGCACCAAGGACGAGCACATCTGGGCCYGGGGGGCACATCTGGAGCTGGCACAGTGCGGGGCATGTGGAGATTTCCCAGATCAGGTGTCTGAGCCCTCGAAGCCGCTGCTCCCTGCCCTTCCCAGGCTGTCACGGATCCCCCACTGCCCGTTTAACCCAAATATCCTTATCCCTTCCTGAGCTGCAGGGCAGTGTGTTGGGGCTCACACCAGGCTCTTTCCCTCAGATTTCTCCTTCCCCTGCTCACGAATCTCCATTGCTGTTGCCTTCCTACACTGTCCAGGCTTTCCAAACTTCATCGTGTTTGGGATTCCCTGTGCTTTGTTCAGGTATTCCTCACAGTCTGGTGTGAATGGAGGGCAGAGGTGGATGGAATTTTGGGAAGGAATTGTTCCCTGCAGGGTGGGCAGACCCTGGCACAGCTGTGGATGCCCCTGGATCCCTGGCACTGCCCAAGGCCAGGCTGGAGCACCCTGGGACTGTGGAAGGTGAAACAAGACGAGGTTTATTCTCCCGCCAAACCCAAACCATTTTAGGATTCTGTGATCCTTTGGCCAGAGGTGGGAACCCCTTTCCAGCAGTTTGGTGCCTGCAGAGGGTCCCTCCCAAAGCTGGCAGAGCCCAGGGGGCTTCTCCCAGCACAGCCAGGATGGCACCTTGGTACCCAGGGCTGCCCAGCCCGGCACGGGGTTGGGGTCAGTTCCGGCCTGGCACAGAGTTGGGGTTAATTCTGCTCTCCCCCAAGGAATCCCCGGGTTCTGGGGGTCCCGTTCCCCCCGCTCCCCGGGCTGGGCTGTGCCGTCCCCGCCTCCCCCGCCGGCGGTCGGATCTCCCCGGCATTTCCCCGCTGTCGTGCCCTTCCCGTTCCCGGTGACACTGCCGCTGTCACCGCTGTGCCACCCTCTCCGTGTCCCTTCCCCGTGCCCCGGTGCCGGGCTCGCAGCCCCTTTCCCCTCCCCGGAGCCCGCAGCAGCTTTTGGCACGGAGCTGCCCCAGTCAAACGAGATTAATCTGAAAGCGGATTAATTTGCCAATTGTTCTCTTGGGTGGGCACGCTCGGATTCCTGCCCTGCCCCGGAGGCTCCGGGCTCCCGGAAGGAAAGGTGGGCACAGCCCAGGAGCGGAGGGGACACGGGGGACACGGGGGACACAGACACCTTCTCGCGGAGGTGACACCCAGATATTTGATCTTAAACTCTCCGTAACTGCGAGGGAGGGGACACCGCCCCCTCGGGGACATCCCTGCCCTCCCCAGCGAGGTTTCCCGGGGGACAGGGACATTCCAGAGGGAGCGCGGGGCTGGCAATGGGCGCTGTTTGCGTCAGCCCCGCTGGCACCGGGATTAGGTTCCTCTCCGCACCGGAGCTGTAAATATTCCCAAATGCCGCGGGTTAAGGGCAGCCGGGCTCGCTGCRGGAACCAGGAAGGTGATGCCAATGTCAAAGGGGCTTTGCCTGTGATTTTTGGCCGGGGTAAAAGGACAGCCGAGATATGGTGAAGTCGGTTTGTGCTTCCTGTGAGCTGTGCCAGGGAACAGCCGCTGCTCTGTCCATGCCACCGGGGCAGCAGTGGGAGCACGAATCGGGCAGGGAAAGGAAAGTTTGGGCAGAGTTTGCTTTTCCCTGCGAGGGGAGAGTTTTGGGGTGGGCCGAGCGTGCCAGGGCGAGCGGCAGCTCCCATTTCCCTGCCTCTGGAGCCTGCAGGCTGTGGCTGTGCCCAGGCAGGCCATGGCAGCCCRAAAATTGGGAATAAAGCTCCCCAAACGGGGCTGTTTCCTCTGCAAACACCGCCGTGGCCACGGGCAG
>NW_026624685.1:20898-34329 GCF_030028575.1 Malurus melanocephalus | reverse complement strand
AATTCTGTTAATAAAGACACCAAATACTGTCATTTACACTTTTGTCTTCACTTTAGACTTTAAAAAAGTAGTACCCATCTTGAAAAAAAAAATTGGGTTTTTAGTGTAACTAAGAATAAGAGATAATGCACTAAAAATWAAAATATCAAAATCAAATATTACGTATTTTTCAAGCAGACATAGTGTGGTTATGAAAAGACACTATACATACCTAGAACATCAATTTATTGGAATTATGACTATCACTAGAAATACCTGCACTGGATTAAAAATGGATCAGACAGTWTTTGAAACAATAATTCAGTATCACATTACACAATCCAACAACACAGAAGTTGTAAGTTTTTGTTCAAGCTGCAGTGCAAAATTATAAGCTAATAAATGCACTATTTAATACAAAGGTTGAGAATTATGTAAATAAGAATTTACCTTATTCACAGTAACTTGTACATACTATTACCACCAGGTATAGTATATTTGCACATACTATTATCAATGTGTTACTTACATTTAATATCAGCTTCCCAAAGTAATGGTTAAGTCCATATAAAATATATTTGATAGATAGAGCTAAAGAGGATAAACTCTCTAGTTTATAATAAGCAATTGAATAAATCCCAGACCTACAGTTTCTTTAGGACATAACATATGGAAAGTCATTCTTCTTTGGAACTTTTGTTTCACCACGTATGAAAAGAAACAGAATTCATGTGCAATTTCAGAAGCTTTTTAGGGATTAATAAAAGCAATTCAGGACTGAGGATCCTTAAGGATTTTCTGTTGGGTGTGCAACAAAAGCTTACATTGAAAAGCATCACTAAACAGTCCAAGTTTGAATTTTGCATCCAGGTTTGAATTTTGCAGTSGGACTCCTGCAGGGTTTGTCAGATTTTAACGTGTCAGGTCAGCAGAACAAGCTGAAGGGGCTCAGGGCAGATTTGTGACTCTAATTAAGGTCATTAGCTGAGTCCTGATGGAATTGCAGCTGATTGGGACTGGGTAAGGTTCAGGGGAGCCCCACAAGCAGGACAGCAATGAGCCTTTTATCATCTTTTACAAACAATTCCCCAGGCTGAGCCACGAGGCAGCTGCTCAGAAATCACCACCTTTGTGTACTGGAACAGAATCTGAGTGTCCACACAGAAATTTATTTATTATTTATTCTGAACTGCAATTATCTGAGTGTGCTTCCTGTTGGAAACCCTGATCTTTAATAAATCTTAATAAAAGAACTGCCATAGGTTTCAAGCCATAAAAAACTGGCATTACACTTCCAACACAGTGTCTGAAACAGCTCAAAAAGTATGTCAGTGTGTTACAGAGGTGTTTAGATAATTCATAAAAACTGAAAACACAAAGGAAAAATACTAATTAACTGCTTACTTTGGTAATATTATTTTGTTCATTTTGCCCTGATAAATTATATTGTGATTTAAGGTACTGCAGGGGATATAGTTCTCAATTAAAATCATTTACAAATAAACAATATGGTACAACACAGTCCAGCAAACCTAGCAAGGTAAACTCAACCTCTGAAAGTGGAGGAACAATTATTTCTTGAAAAAAAATTTGGTAGTTTTTCATGTCAATTCTCTGTATCAATTTCTACTGCTTAACTTATATTCCATGCTAAAATCCTTGATTAAATTTGAAAGATCCACCATAAAATTACCTCTGTAAAAGCTGCCAACTCTTCTTGGAACAGGGTCATTATACAGAATTCTATTTTCCTTAGTAGATGCTCCATCTTCTGTGTGTGGATCATGATATGCTCCACCCTAAACAAAAGAACATTAAACTATTTAAAATGGAAGAATGTAAACTGATTTGCAGTTTTTGTATAAAGCAAGAAAGCTCCAAAATTCACGATACAATTTTCCTTCCATATTATTTACTGCCAAATAACAGACTACGTAATCAATAATTACTTGGTTTTGCTGCTTGTTTGTTTTTTTTCCAAAATGACAAAAATGGCACTAATAAAATTTTGCCTCTAAGTWGAAACTTTAAAGAAATAAGTCTGATCCAGACCCTCAGATTTTCAATGTGAACGAAATGCAACTGGAACATCTCTGGAGGCATCTTTTACTGGGGGCTGGCTGAATTAATTTCTGATGGAATCTGGTCATTCTGCCACTGGCAAACTTTAAAAAGCAGACAGGAAACACWTCTAATTTTTGATAATTGCAACACCAAAGCACTATCATCTCTTATCATCTTTTATTTCTTAACATCATTACCTGGAGGTATCAACAGTCACAAAATTTACTATATGCAAAATAAAAACAAGTGTCTGAATTAAGGAATTTATAGGTAAAGTCCTTCAGTCAGACAGGACAGTAAAAGGAGTATCATTAGCTCTAATTCACTCTATTTTCCTGAATACAGCACTTCCAAGCAGAAGTTTAGGGGAGCCCTTAGGAACATCCTCATGCACATCATTTGACATCAAATATGACTTAAATCCCTCTTGAACAAATCAGAAGCTGCAATTTTTCCTTCACCATGGACCAACCACATAAAATTGAATGCTGTCTACAAAACCCACACTACAAAGAAACCCAGCCAAAATGAAAAGCTGCGATTTCAAATCACTGTATGAATAATTTGCAAAATCTCCTTTGCCTTTTGCTAATGAAGATCTGGTCCCACTGTCACAGATAAAACCAGCCTTGAAACCAAGACCAGACCTGAAACAATGCTTCAAATCCCAGCTGAATTCTCTCAAAATTCACCAGAGGCTGAAGCATTTGAATGAATTGCTGCTTGTATTAGATAGCTCTGATTTGTCAGCAGTTAAATGTCAAACATGAGACAGAACTGGCAACTTGGATTTGATTTTCTTCTGCTTAACCCTTTTTGTGTACATTTAGTTTAAATGTAAAAAAACCCTTGAAACAAAACTACTGTGTTAAGACTTATAAAGCACTAAAATTAAAACTGGATGGGAGCTTTTTCTTGATTTTTTTTAAAAGATAAGATTTAAAGCTTGGCAAACAAAGGATGTTTTTCTTAAAGAGACCTAGTAGAGCTCAATAGAAAATCAATGAGAAATTAGAAACATGGAAGTGAGGAAACTTCACAAAATATGAGCAGAGGAAGAAAACCAGGAGAACTGATCAGAAAAAATAAATATGGAAACAGTAAAAAATCTACAAAAACACGTATCGTTAATGAGTTTTTTAGTTCACTAATCCTGAGGGGAGTGAAGTTTTCTGATTCCAAATGCATAATGTAGAAAAGGGAGAACAGGAAGSAGCCAAAGACTGACTCCTTTTTGAAAATGCCTTTTTGAAGCATAAGAAGATTGACATTTTAATTTTGATTTGTTACTGAAAGTGGTATAAACCAATAAAAAACCACTGTGAATTTACAAACTTAGCATCCATTTCAGAAGAGTCGTTTGCCTTCCCCATTTCGAATGGTTAAAATACAGATTTAAAAGCATTAAGTGAAGGCTGAAGTTTTAAAAATATTGGTTATAAGAGATAAAGGCAAGTTCTTATCTTGAAGGAATGGGCTTTCCAAAGCAAATGAAAATGAACAAAACCATGAGCATTAAGACACACATCGATTTTTCCAATTAAAATAAGAATTTGTCAACCAATTTTCAAAGACAATGAATGATCCAATAAAAGCAACTGGCYTCTAAATAGTGGAAATAAAACCAAAATTATTCAAATTACTATCTGCTGCACAAAGCAGAAAATGAACTGAAGAATAGAAGCAGCATGAGCTTTTCTTATCAAAAACTGGAATGTTGATATTATTGCCCTTCCAAATAATCTGCTAAAGAATACATAACATTTAATTTGRCTGAAATGAGAGTGACAGATAAATAAGWACACTGAAAAAAAAMSRKTTTKRAAWKGRRSYKSYKSMAWYYCYTYCMRGSRGCTTTTAAAAAATTGTTATTCCATTGCCCTTCTCCTATTGTGGTATTTTCTGTGTTTGAATACACATAATGTTGGATGAAGGAGATGTGYTACATATGAAAAAGCAGATTATGTCCTTTTCTCTATTGGACTGAGGAGGCAACCACAGCTCAAACTCTTCTTTTGATGGTATTTGTAGACCCGTGCTGGGTCAGAGCATGGATTTCTCAGATGGACTAAGCAGAGTATTTCAGTTTCTCAGAGGAAACCATCATCTTTGGACCTTAAATAATATTTGCACCTCTGTGACTTCCTCCAGTTTGTCAACAAATCTGAACTGAAGTCAGTTTATCCCAGGAGTAGGAACAGAGAAAACAAACGCTCATTTTTGTGTTTGTCCCTGCACCATTTTGTTAATAGAGGAACTGAAAGCTCTGAGGATAAATACACATCTTTCCATATCTGATGTGTAAAACATGAGCTAATCCAGAACTGCTGTGTAGGGAATGTAAATCAACACCAGAACCAGCCTGTCCTCAACTCCCCATTAATGCTGACATTAAACCCTGCAAGGAGTCCATTCACCAGACATGAGGTCTCTGGATTATTCTAGATTTTACTTATCTTATCAATCTAAAGAAATATTGCAAGCTTTGATATTTCTCTAGTAAATGATGGTATTTCAGCAATAATGTCCTGCTACAAGTGACTGAAATGCTTCAAAAATTAACATTAGCATTCRTAACGGAAATACATACAAGAAAAGCTAAAAACACAAATGAGAAAATTAATTAAGCARAATGATGCAATAAATATGACATCAGACAGTGTAACCGAGGACTAAAAAGAACTAATGAAACTTTTAACTTCAGAGACAATTTTTCTGTTCTCACATTTCAGTACTTTAAGATAATGGTATTTATAGTCCATTTTTTAAAAGTGCCTTGAAATATTTGGCCCTTCTGAAAAAAAAAATCCCCATGCTTACAAGACAGCTTAATAAATAAAAGCAAAGGAACAAACAGAAGACAGAAGCAGGCCACTTCACCCACACACAGTAAAAGAGGAAGGTGGGCCTTGCACAAGAGGCAGAGTTTTGCGTTTTGGACTGACCCTGTTGGAATCGTCCGTGCAGTCCTCTCGTGAGGAGCCCAGCGAGCGKGTGAGTGATTTGTGCTGCACCTGTGGAGATAACAGTTGCAGGCTGTTTGCTCTGGCTGCCATCCCTTGCCCTACGCTCAAGCCACCCTCGGAGCCCTTGGAGCGGACTCTGTCCCGGCTCACATACATCGAGTGTCTCTGAGGGCGCTGCTGGGAGGAAAAGGGGCTGGTGTAACCCAGCCCATAGGAAAAGGACTCGTGTGGGGCAGACATGGAGTGGGAATGGCTTCCATCGGCCGCCTCGGGCAGCTTGAGCTCCTCCATGGTTTTGGAGTGGCGGGCGGGGGCTCGGCGGCTGTCCAGGGTGCCCTCGCTGCGGTTGTTCCTCCCAGACGGGCTCAGCACCTGAGTCCTGCTGTCCCCGTGCCGGGGGACACTGGGGCTGCTGGCAGAGCTGAGCTCCATGCAGCTGGATGGGAAATACCTGCTGCTGCTGCTGCTGCTGCTGCTGGGCTCGGCAGCCTGCGCCCTGGCCTCGGCCAGGTTCCCCACCGATTTGGAGTCACTGAGAACGCCGTGGCTCTTGGATTTGGTGCGGTACGAGGGGCTCTTGGAGGACTGCGGGATGGTGTCGATGTAGCTGTGGCGGCTGTGCTTGTCCCCGGGCTGCAGGGTCCCGGTTTTGCTCTGGGAAGGTTCCATGAACGAGTGCCGGTTCTGCTGGGATCTGCTGTTGGACTTCAGGTACTTGGAGCCTGAGCCATCAGAGCTCTTGGTGTCCACGTTAAAATCAAACTCTGTTTTTGCCTTTGGCTCCTTTGGGCTGAGCAGRTGGGGCATGTTGTTATTGGCTATATCCTTGTTGCCAGATCCAGGGCTGGGGCTGGGYTTTTTGGCGTGCATTGGACTCGGTGCAGGTCCGGGAAGGTTCCCATTTAAAAAACTYTCATTTGCTGCAAGAGCCTCTTCTCTCGGCCCGCCAGCCCCTAGTGTCAAATCCTTGCTGTTTGATCTGTGATGGGACTGCAAAGCAGAACTTTTGCTGGCTTGATTTCTATATTAAAATGCATAAAGAACCATTAATATACCAGATTACTTATTCATGTATTAATAACTTMAAAAAAGTGCACTCATTTCAGCTGCCATTTAAAACCACAAAATTTAACTGTGCTAAGATCAAATACTGCCAAGTGAGACACCAAAAGCTCCACTAAAATAACAAATTTGCAGTGTTAGTACATTGTTGTTTCTGGTTAYATTCTGATGGCAAACTCAGCTTTGGTTCATGATTTTGCTGACAAAAAAAAAGTGAAGATATCAAATCTAATCTCTTAGAAATTCCAACATGTATTTACATATTTATGCATGTATGTGAATACTATGTGAATACATCACTAAGGTAAGCATTACATTATGAAAATTAGCTGTTTATCAATCGAAAAAATCTTAAMTACACCTGGCATATCAAAGGAAGGCAGAACAATCAAGAGTGGCAGCACTGTCAAACACCCTGATACAATCAGTGCTCCAGGCTATCTGTGCATTCCTGGTTTGGAGGGGAGGGGAGAGGAAAGGAGGGGAAAAGAGGTTATTGTTCATTTACACACATCCAGATGAATGAGCCTGAGCAAACCCCAAACACCAAACTCAAACCAAGCCTAGCACAGGAGAGYCCCAGCTTTTGTGGAACTTGGCACTGTCCCAGCTCTTGGCACAGGAACCCATCCCAAAGCTGCAGTCTGACCTGGTGCAGAGCTGTCCTGAACCTCTGCTCTGCTTCATTTCTGGTTTGGGATTACAGGATTGTCACATCAGTTGGTTCTGCAAACACTGACCCGGATTTATTATCTCAGGTTTTCTGGCACTAAACCAGTTCTGCTCCTGGACTTAGGCTGGCACTGCGAACCAGCCAAGACTGAGCAGTGCTGCAGCTGAATTGTTTGCTTTGATGGATCTGGGCAGGCCATGAGCAATTCACTTATTTCTGTAGCAATTCATTTATTTCTGTAGCAATTCACTTATTTCTGTAGCAATTCACTTATTTCTGTAGCAAACCTATGACACACCTCAGAAATGTTATTGAGGGGTGAAATGAGAGCTCACTGTACCTTTGCTGATCTTGTTAATTATAACTGGATAATGCCAGCCATTTTTATACCTAGGATTTTTGTATTAACACTTCAGTGATCTAATCTATTTTATTACAGTTTCTAAAACTTCACAACTTTACTGCCAGGTTAAAATATCTTTTAGTTAACAGGAAGTATATTTTTTTAAAACTCAGAGATTTTTTTACTAGGCAAGCTTTTTAAACAAGTTTCCCATGCATCCAGGTTTTTCTTTCTGATGCYACATGTCTAATGGTAAAACTTCTATCACACACCTATAAAGAGAGCTAAAACTTTTTGGTCTATCTTTGAAAAAATATAGATTGCAAATATCATCATCCCAGGTCTTAAAATAGAGGAGTTTTTTTTTTTTTTAATTTTACAGGAAGAGGTAAAGAAAAGCATGGCCAGCATTARAAGCCACTAAGTGTGCATAGTTCAGAAAGAGACCTTCAGGAAAGCTTTTGCCAGAGGAAGAACAAGAGGCTTTTTGTCCTGAAGTGTTTTATCCCCAGTAAACCCCGTTCACTGAGGCATTAAAACTAAACTCAAACTACAGAGTCCAGCAAAGGAGTCACTGCGCAATCATTTTGATTTTGAGCAATCACCCCCTGCTCTGAGTTCAAACAGAGCAGAGCTGCAACTGCAGACACAATTCTGTTCATCTCCAGTCTGGAATCTGRTCAGTGTATGCAATTTTCAGGACATTCAGCTGCTAAAGTTCTGTGTGAACTTTCAACTTTTAAATATCAAAATCTTGGACAGATCTGTACATACACAGCAATGGTAGCATTCCAAAGAAAAGAGCATTCCTYTGGAATCTCGGGCATCTTCCAAGCCACAAAATTCCTATTGTTCAAGAAAAAGGCTAACAATCTTTTAAGGTGGATCAGCCCATTTATTTTTCACTGTCATGTAGAAATGGCATCAACACTGTCTTTGGTTGTTTTATCAAGAAGCATTCAGCCTGATGCAGAAACTCAGCAAAAATTTCATCTTGTGTAGTTCTAAGTGTACAACATAGCTCATGTGCTCAGCTTTTCCTGCAGCACAAATCCCTCACTGGCAGAGCAAATGGCAGTGCTAACAGGGACAAAGCCACATTTACCTGTTGGATAAAGTGTTGCTGTCTGCATGGTAAGGTTTTCTCTTAGCTGAGCGTGAGGGTGAACTTCCACAGCGATCCAAAAGTCTTTGGGTTTGAAACGAAGGGTGGTTCAAACAYTGCTCTGTCAAATATCTATCTGCAGGGTCTAACTTCAGTAAGTTCTTTGAAAAACAAATCCCAAAGTTTCAATGTTAGTATCTGTATTTATACCAGCAAAAAAAACCCCAAAAAACAAAAAACAAAAACCCAACAAAATAAAGAAYATTACTTGGATAAATTTTTAAACTCCAGAGTTTCTGGGATTAGATGAAACTGCTAGAATAATTTAATGGTCCATTAAATCGGATGTGATATAAAATAAATATTTACAAAACCTACATTCTACTTAGATGGAAGGGCTCAGCCTTACCCTTTATGAAACATAAATATGTGTTATATRTATATWATGATATMTACACATATATCAATGATAGTACARTTGCAGTCTGCTGCAGTACATGTAACAGCCTGATCAGGAAATTTCTGTGTGCAATGTGTGCTACTAGAGCTTGAACTACAGGTAATTATGGAAAAACGTTTCTGTGAATTAGAGAACAGGAGAAATACCACAACAAGTAATTACATGCACTGGGTATCTGATTCTGCAGACTCCTGAAATCAAGATAAAAGCTATGCTGACTCTCCTCAGAAGGCAGAGTTCAAAGAGATGTGGACTGCTTGTGTTGATGCAGAGCAGAGCAAATCTGGAGGATTTCTGCTGGCTACAGCAATACTGCTAAAAGCAAGTAAACACCAAGGATATCCCAAATCAGAGGACGTTTGCTTTCCATGAAAACTGGTGCAGATGGGTTTGGGATCACACAATTCATTTACAGCTGATCAGCCACATCCACACCTCATATGCACCCACATTGCCTCTCATTCTCAAGTGGTTCTGCAATTCTAAACCCAATTCTTGATCCTATGGCTTTCTTTCTTCATCTCACTGGGAATGAACTGATTGAGGGCTGTACTGCAGCTCAGCCTGGGAGTGATTTACAGCACAGTAGTGAGGATGACAGAGCATGTTCTATTCCTGGAACAACACACAAATGCATAGCACAGTATTTTTGTGGGGAATGAGCTCCTCCTGATTGCCCATCAGAAGATCCCTCAGGTCCACAGCCCAGTTTGGCCATGTGTGACTGTCTGACTTGTTCCAAACAGGACTGAAGAGTAACCCAACACACACACTGTGCAGAGGTGACAGCACAGCAGATTAAGAATTTGGATAAAAACCCAAAATCCTGTGTGTCACCTTTGACAAGTGTGCACATCCTCGTGCTCACCCAACAATGAATAGCAGAGCTCAGCTTAGCCTGACACCCCGAGGATGTATCAAACATAAGACGGGTTCAGAGCTCAGCTCAGCAGAGCTCAGCTCAGTCTGACACCCTGAGGATTAGCCAAACATGAGATGGGTTCAGAGCTCAGCTCAGCAGAGCTCAGGTCAGTCTGACACCCCGAGGATGTACCAAACCTGAGATGGGTTCAGAGCTCAGCTTATCCTGACACCCTGAGGATTATCCAAACCTGAGATGGGTTCAGAGCTCAGCTCAGCAGAGCTCAGATTATCCTGACACCCCGAGGATGTACCAAACCTGAGATGAGAAGGATCCAAACAGCTCAGAGCACTGACCCCGCAGTGCCCTGTGTGGATGGCAGAGCCCTGCAAGCACCGTGGTGATGTTTTTTGGGCCACACATTATTTATCAAATCAGTTAAAATTGAACACTCTCCTGACATCTGCAGGAGTTCTTTTCCTGATCCTAGGAAAGACCAAGCCTTYCTACAAACAATGGTGATACCAAAACACCTCAAAATGACGTTCCCAAGTCCTTCTAGGATTAAGAAACAAAGGTAAAAAGCCACTTACATATTTTCCTACATATTACAGACAGAAAATAAAAGACATTTTCCTACCTTCATAAGATCAAGCAATACACCACTTAAAATTCCCAAGTATCTTCTCTCTAAAGACTGTGGGTGATTGACTGCTGGAAACTGTAAAAAAATACAGTGTAAATATACTGATCATGTAAAAAAGGCAATACATGAATACAAAGTTTAAAATAACAGAAACTACACACTGAATCAAAACACATAATAACTGGGCATAATAAGCACTGAAAAAGTGGTTTAYAAAAACTATAAAACGTAATGAAACAAATAACTCTTGATGTGTGATAAGCATCTAGTCAACCAAAAAAAGAATTCTGGATTATCAGGACAGCCAAGAAACCTCTCTCAAGTGAGAAATAATCAACTTAGATTTTTTTTTTGTGGCATTATGACTGACAGGAGGTTTAAAATAAGATTCAGAACTAACATAAGTAACATATATAAAAACCAGAAGGTTAAAAATAGCTTTGAGTGACTATGAGAGTGCAAATATAGTACCAATTAAATATCAAACATTAACAAACAATTCCCAAATGTTTTCAGTGCAAAAAGGCAAAAGCCCAAAGGTTGAAGTTTCAGGGTCACTGCTGCAGTCATTTACACCATGAAAAGCAGTGCACGTTGCTCAGGGCATCCACTATTTGTAATATTATTKTTCAAAAATTATGTGAACTTTGAAGAAAAATGGAAGAACACTAATTTGAATACTTGCATTTCCAAATAATCGCTGTACTTTTCTTTTGACTTTGCTTTATTTTGAAGTGGTTTACTAATAACTGAGAAATTTTTTAAGTCCAAGTCTGACATATTGGTCTTAAACAATAACTTAGGTAAACCAAGGCTTCCSTGCTTCCTCCAATTTTAACATGAAACAAATTGTAAAATGCTCGTGTCTTTGTGTAAAATGGAATCATAAAGAAGCTTTTCTATCTAGAATTAGGGAAACACAAAAATCTGCTGAAGCCATGCAAAGCAGCAGTGGCTTTTCACTGGAATTGTTCAGATCCTTCACATAACTTATTTGCAGAACAAATATACACAACTCTACACTGCCACTCAGATTTTTCTATAAAGTCATGAGACTATTGGTAATTTCTGAACCCATATTATTTTATTTCCTTATGTCTTCAACATAGCCTGGATTTTTTCCTCCTCAAAAGATTTAAAGAGAGAGTACAAAATACTCCTTAAACATCAGGAGTGAGGAAAACTGTGTAATCTATGTATCCATGGAGGATATGAGCAGAAAGAACAGAGAAAGTTYGAAATGTGCATCTGAATCCATCCTGGTGTGCTTGAAGCCTTTTTTAAATCCTGTTTTACAGTATGGTAGTATTCACTCAGGGAAATGTAGAAATTCCCAAAGTCCAAGCATATGGTTMAAAAATTCCACATCATGGACCAGTTTCTATCTTGTGAACACCCAGCACCAGATACAGCTTGTGAGTAACTGGTTTGATCACAGCATACCTACTATCTGTTCTGACACAGAAAAGCTTTTATTCTTAAGCACTATGCTACTTCCAGAAAAAATACACTTCCAAGGTTGTCTAATAGCACGGGATAATTTTTTCCCATGAATTAACTAATGAATATCRTATTCCAAACCGGTAATTTTTGAAGTTTAAGCCATCATTCAGACTTTACTCTATGAGGAGCCATATGGCCCTGCCAACATCAGCAGAATCCTGACTTTGCAGCCAGGACTAAGAAGGCAGGACCAGGTCTGAGCCAAGCAATAAACCCTTGATCCAGGATGAGAACAGACTCAGAACTCTGAACCTGTGCTGATCACATCAGGGCCATGCTGTCCTCTTGAATTACTGTGTACAAAACAAAGACACTTCATTCTCATCTTCAGACATCACAGAGCATTTATCCAAACAAGATTTCACTGCACAACCACAAGTGCTGTCAAATAACAYTGAAGAGGCAGTCATTTATTTTGCTTACAATTTTTAAAGCACTGCTTTCCTGATAAGGGGTTATAAACCTCTCATACAAAAACCCCATCCAGCCCTCTGTTCTAAAGAGGGTGAAATACAAATAGGACCTTGCAAGAAATCCGTGCCTAGTAACTGTTATAAAACCCTCCATTCTGGAAGGGTCTACAAACACTTGATGGCATTACTTATCCTAGTCCCTGAAACAATGACCTTAACACCTTAACTCTACTCTTTTCTCATCATCATCAACTAAACCAAATTTATGGCCACTTTTAACACGTTATAACACAACTGGGCCCCCACTCCCTCCCTTTCTTATTTTGTCTTCTCACATTTTCTCTTTTCTCTGAGTAAAACTCCATCTTGAATCTTTAGYACAGATCAGGTCTCCTAAAACCTTCAGATGTCTCTATTTGACYTGCACAAATGATTTCAGAATATTTATCAAGATTATAAATTCACCTTTCCAAGCAATGTTCGTTAATAAAGAAACGAAACCAAAACTGAATTACAAGGAAACATGAGCACAATCACTGCCCAGGTATTGTTAAAAGTAGCAGAGATATTATTCATTTATTGATTCTGGTATTTTGTCATATTGCATATCCCAGTTTCAGCAGATATTCACATTAGTGAGTCTCTGTTGTTGTATTGGCAAACCCTTGAAAGGAACAATGCTGTCAGCAGTAGAGTTTCTTGCTTTACTTCTTGACTTACATAAACTCCCAGGAGGAATGCATTCAAAGAGCAGAAAGCTCCTCTGCCATGACAGGAGGATCTGGAGCTCAGATTTTCCCAACCAAGTAGCTCAAAGACAGCAGTCCTGAATTTTCCAYAACCTGATCTGACAACTTTGCCACTAAATTGTACAGTGCAAACCTGGCATTGCCACGTTAGACTGGGTTTAAGAAGCAAATTGCCTATGAATAATGCCAAAGCAATGAAAAAGAACACCTTTAAAAAACTTTCAACAGGAAAACAAATTCTTTATAATACTCAATTCTGCTGTAATTAGAATTTTACTTTGACTTATCAATGCCTTATAACGTACCTATCGTACATTACATAGAAACACACGCAGTAGATAATGCACAATGGGAACGAAAAGAACCTTCACGGCAATGGACACAAGTAAAGAAGCAAAATAAGAAAAAAGAACAGTTTTGGCTCACCCGCAGGCCGTGGAAGCGGGGGTTGCTGTAGAAGAGCTTCATCTGCTCGGCTGGCAGCGGGCCCAGAACCTTCTGGATGGTGAAGAGTTGGTCGATCTCGCTCTCGCCAGGGAACAGCGGCTGYCCATCGCTGAGCTCGCCCAGGATACAGCCCACGGACCACATATCCACTGCCTTCCC